>NC_133324.1:932741097-932863597 GCF_042186555.1 Aquarana catesbeiana | reverse complement strand
CCCAAGTGCCTCCCCTCCACCTTCCCAAAAAAAGGGCCAGGAAGGGGATGGTCACACAGGACGCATCCCTGCGCCTCATGCAAGAGGCCACCCGTTTTTTAAGGAGCCCCCCCGAAGCGGAAGAATCCTATGGCTGCTACTTAGCCAGCAGGCTTCTTCAGATGAATAGGGAGCAGCGCCTCATTTGTGAGCGCCTATTTGGGGAAACAATCCATAAGGGGCTGCAGGGCACGCTAACACAAAACACCCAACTACATGAGGCAGCCCCCCCTCCTCCTCCTCCTCCTCCTCCTCCTCCTCCTCCTCCTCCTCCTCCTGCCACAACTGAAACACCAGAGCCACAGCCTCAAAAGAAGGCTACAGGGAAGGCTGCAGGGCAGCGTGGAGGAAAGGCTGCAGGGAAGAGAAGAAAATGATGACCTGGGTTCAGTCTGGTCTGACAGAAGACGCAGGCTGTTGTAGGACCACAGTCTGGGGACATCTAGATCATCTGCTGGTGCTGTTGATCTCTGGGATTCTTGGACCAGATTGTGCTCCCTCTTATATGGACTCCGCAAGATCCCAATTTTCTGGTACACCGACTTTTTCCAGCGTTGACTTCCTCTTTATTTTATTTTGACCATGAATAAATGGATCATTTTTTGAGTTGAGCAAAAGACTTTTTATGTTTTTTCTTTGAAATCATTGATTTTACACACAATGTTAAATTAACAAGGGACAACAATCTCATTGAGTTAGAAAAAAAACACACCAAAAATACATTACTAATGTTAATAATGTTCAAGTGGTAAGTCTTGAAAATCCAAAAATTTACGTAACCAAAAACGGTGCTTTGGGTTAACTTTATCTAAAAACTAAAAAATAATCACTATAAAAAAAAAAAAACAGAATAATGGGTTCTTTGTGGTAACTTTACAAACCTAAAAAAAAAAAAGGGGAAAAAGTATTATTAGTATGGAAACATTGTTTTTAAAATGCATACTATATCATTCATGAGATCAAAGAGAAAAAGAATCCAGAAATCAGTTTGGGAGAACTCTGATTATGAACAGCAAAACACCTTCGTTCTTTATAGAGCCTTCGTAAAGAAGAAATAAAATGCGCTGCATTCAACGATCACAGATTTTGCAGCGTGATGAATGTGCTACCTACAATACGAACACTAGTTTTACTAGACCGAGTGCTTCCGTTTAGTTTTTGCTTATGAGCATGCGTCGTTTTTTTGTCCGTCGGACTAGCATACAGACGAGCGGACTTCGGGGTCCGTCGTACTTACGACGTAAAGATTTGAAGCATGCTTCAAATCTAAAGTCCGTCGGATTTGAGGCTAAAAAAGTCCGTTGAAAGTCCGGAGAAGCCCACACACGATCGGATTACCAGCCAGCTTTAGTCCGTCAGCGTCCGTTGGACTTTTGTAGACGAAAAGTCCGACCGTGTGTACGCGGCATAAGTGTGACGAAGGCCTTACTGGACAGCTAGGGTCGCAAAAGAATATAGATACAAAAGAAAATGTACTGAATACTATAATTAAAAGTATAAATCACATAAAATTATCAGAGTATGATATCTTTCACAGTAGTGGTCCTTTCACACCATTGCTGAGTACAGCACTTCATCTTTATCCTCATTTCAGACTGCCAAAGTGGCACAAAAGCTGTGTCAGTATTGACCTCCAGACTCTGTTATCAAAAGCCATCATAGGACATGGCTAGTAGTAGGTAATCACGTTGGCCTGGACTAGTTTTGTAATGATAAAAACGTTTCATAGCTTCTCCAAGCCAATTCTTTGGGTCCAATGAGTGTCAGGAAGATATAGAATGAATTGTTGTCAAATCGTCAAAGTAAAAATGTTAAAATGGCAGTATATGTGGAAGACACAAGCTTTCTTCCTCAGCGATTTAACAATTCACACCTTTAGCCATGGAAAGCAAGGAATGAACACCTATGCAGACATCCTGACACCAAGGATAGGGTTATATAATTAGAACAGTGCGGTTCCGCAACTTTCACACCTCACATACAGTTTTTGGACACTCAACATCTACACATTCCATGGCGATTGGATTAAGGTTTCTGTGCTACCTGTGTGGATATAAATGTTGGGGTATCTTCCTGATGCTCATTAGAACCGAAGAAATGGCTTGGAGAAGCTACAAAACATCTATAACATTACAGAACAAATCTAGTGGAATGTGACTGATTACCACTGGTTATATCATGTGCTGGATAAACAAGAACCTTCACAAACATAAAAGGACATGATACAAAAACATAAAACACTGTTTTACCAGAAAATTGGAAAATGGAAAACAAACTTCAGATTGGTTGCTCACACATGCCTTTACCATACATAAGTGTATTGTATGATGTAGGTTATTAGCATCTGTGCAGTTTTGCTATGTCTGAATGCTAGGGTTTTGACCAACTATGGCACTATAGCATCCAGAAATCCCAAGCATTCTTTCCAAAATTGATTCTTCAGTCTTGCCTATGACCTAAGGATGATGTGGTCAGCTTTCAGTCCATGATGACTTCAGCTTCTGAGTGATAAGAAACTGATATATTGCTCTAAGGCAGCCTTTCGCAACCCCCCCCCCCCCCCCCCGATGATCCCTTGAAATTATTTTCAGATCTTGGGGAACCCCTGCTACAACCAATTAATTGGTGATCAGTGGAAAATGTCTATTGTATCGGTCGGCAGCGGGAAAAATGCCACCTTACAGCAGTCATTACAATGCCACCCTCACGGTTAGCTAAAGCGATCATTGATGCCATGCCGCTTACTCTGCCAAATGGCGTTGGCCCCAAAATTATGGAGGCACCATCAAATGGGAGGTAAATCAGCCCCAGCTCAAGAAACCCATAGCAATGTCTGGAGGAACCCCAGAGTTCCATTAAACCCTGGTTGAGAATGACTGCTCTAAGGCCCCACGAGGACTAGCAGCTAACCTGCTTCAAAGCCACTAGCATTATAAAAGAAGCACATGAGGATGTGCAAATCTTCCTTTGGCCACCATTAGTGTTGTATCTTCTTGGTAATGCCATCTCAGCAGCTTGTGACAGGAAGTTCTTCATGTCCACCACAATGGATTATACCCCCATCTGCTGAGCCCTACATCAGAATAAGGCACAGTAGTGATGTATGGGACAGAAGATGGGACCAGAGAGAGTGGCGGGGAACAGAGGTCCAACATTTCAAGAAGTGTCAATTTCTCAAGATTCTGATGGAGGCTTCAGTGGTGGAACAGAGAGAAGCTAGGAGACACAGGCCACTGTAGAGACGCCTTTACTGCCTCTACAATTGCAGGGAATTGCCTTGAGGAATTGTTTGGGGTGAAGACAGCATCATCTTTATCTTTTTTGGTTGAACTTAATGGACATCTAGTTTTCAAGCCAACTGCAGTGCAGAAGCAATGGTGGGAGACACTAGCCACCAGAGATGAGTATACTACCTCTTCTATTGCCAGGAACTGCTTTGGGGAATTTGTTGGGGTGACGATATTGTCTCTTTAGTTAATTTATTATTGTTCTTTTTGGCTGAACCTAATGGATATTTTTTTTTTAACCTGGCTGTAACACTGGAACACAGCAATGGTAGGAGACATGGGCCAACATATAGAGTTGGCCAATTAACTACATAGGACACAGATGAACTGATGACTCACTTGTTACTAAGGCAAATCCATTGGTGTAGATGGGGTATAAATACCCAACGCTCGTCACAAGGCTCTTATCCCTGAGGAAGTCACATGACCAGTGATGCAACGCATCAGGTGGAGCCTTATGACGTCACTTCCAGTGCCTATTGTGGAAGCGTGGTGAGGAGGCGAGTGTGTCACTACTCCCATTTTATACTGAGGATTTAGTTTTTTTACCTGATGTAAGCAGATTTATTTTGTTAAACAAGTTCTACTTTATCTGGCAATATTAAACTATGGTTGTTTTTTGTTTTCCTTGAGTGCCATCTACACAAGAAATATTTGTGTTCTGGAGCAAGCTTTTCTCTATATATGGAACTACCCAGTGGTGAGTGCAGGATGTGTTGGTGCTAAGATTCCATGCAGCATTTCGTCTTCGCTTGGGACCTGAATGTCTCCACAGATCCACCAGCAGGATTCCCCATTTACTGTCTGATGAGCCTTGTTTGACTTTTTGGTCATTGTTGGAGGTGAGCGGCCAATCTATACATTTTACAATCGATGTTGGATTGATGCTTTGTTTTCCTTGCATAAAGTTACCATTTATGAGATATCCATCTCTATATAAACTGATTCCTACCATTGGGCTTTACTTGGACTTTTTTTGCACTTTATTTTAGTTTATTTTTGGTTTTTATGTCAACGGCACACTATGTTGAATAAGCACACCACTCCCCCTTCTTTTTGCATTTGTTTACGCAGTGTTTTTGCATACACTACTAAGTGGTTGGAACTATTCACTTCAGTTTGATGGTTTATTTTTATTTTAAACTACACATAGTAGTGCACAAGTTTCATCCCTATAACACTTTAATTTATTTATTATTGTCTTTTTTGGTTGAACTTGATGAACAAAGTGATGATAGGAGACATGGGCCACCGTATTGAAGAGTATAGCACCTCTTTTTTGCAGGAAACTGTTTTGGAGAATTTTTTTTGGTGGGGGGGGGGAGAGTGTCATTTTAATTTATCTTTGTCTTTTTTTTGTTGAACTTGATGGACTTTTAGTTTTTCAACCTGACTGTAACACTGAAACAAAGAGATGGTAGAAGACACGGGCCATCGTATTCTACCTCTTCTTTTGCAGGGAATTGCTTTGGGGGATTTTCTGGGGAAATCACAGTGTCATAATAACTAAGTTTTGTCTTTTTTTGGTTGAACTTGATGGACCGGACGTTAGGTTTTTCAACCTGACTACAGCACTGGAACAAAGTCATGGTAGGAGACATAGGCCAATGTATGGAAGAGTATGTTGTCTGCTGAAGAGAATTGTTTTGGGGACTTTTTGGGGATACAACAGTGTCACTTTAATTTATTTATTATTGTCTTTTTTTGGTTGAACCTGATGAATGTTTAGTTTTTCATCCTGATTGCAGGGCTGGAACTAAGTGATGGTAGGATACATGGGCCACTGAATTGAATAGTATACTACCTCTACTATTAAAGGAAACGACTTTATGGAATTTTTTGGGGAGGAGAGTATCACTTTAATTGATCTCTTATTGTCTTTTTTGGTCAAACTTGATGGACGCTTAGTTTTTTTATTCTAATTGCAGCTTTGGAACAGAGTGATGTTAGAAGACATGGAGATAAGAGACCGTATTGAAGAGTACAGTACCTTTTTATTGCAGGAAACTGCTTTGGGGAATGTTTGGGGGGACGACAGTGTCTTTCTAATGTGTTGTTTTTTGGTTGAACTTGATGGACGTTTTAGTTTTTCAACTTGACTGCAACACTAGAAGAAAGCGATGGTAGGAGACACGGCCCTACCTAGAGATAAATATACTACCTCTTCTTTTACAGAGAACTGCTTTGGAGAATTTTGCGGGGTGATGACTGTTTTATCTTTATTTATTATTGTCTCTTTTGAGAGAACTTGATTGACATTTCGTTTTTGGACCTGACCATCTATATAAATATATATCACTACTTGCCATCATCATATTATCCCCTTGGCTAACCCAAGTATAAGCCTGCTCTCCAGGCTGGGGTTTACGAGATGTTATTAAAGAACCTCGGTTTGTCTTTCTCCTGTAAGAAAAGAAAGGACAAGAAAAAAAAAAAAACAGCTGCTATCTAAGGACTAAAGGCATTTTAATAACCTTCGATATCGCAGTTCATATCTCCGAGCTCTTGAATAGTAGCTATTTTACATCACACACAGGCTTGGACAATGGGCCCAGATACACATCTCCTCCACCCTATGAAAAGTCTAATGCGAAGAGCGGGTCACAAGGACAAAGATCTATGCTGGCAGCCGGTAAACCAAGGCCTCTCCTCCCCATCGTCGGATTAATGTAGCATCTCGGGGCCAATGAATGGGGGGGATGGTGATTCCCCAGTGGCCCTCGGGAACAGAGCTGAAGAGCCTCTTTCTCTGCTCAGGCAGTCAGACAGCAATGTGAGATAAGCAGCTGTCTGAATTGAGGACTGAAGAGTTTTTTTACGGGGAAGGAAAATGTCAGCTTAGAAAGGAGAGGCAGTGAAAGCGAAGCCGGAGGAGAATGGGAAAGGAAAAAAAAAAGGGGGTCAGCCGAGACTGACAAGGCTGTATGTTTACATAACACGCCATTTAATGGCGATATTGATTGCAATCAGATCCCGGTAATCACCTTCATTATGACAATTGCCTCCGCGGATAGCGCATAAATTGCCCTCCCCGTCCGGCAGACAGTGTTGTTTCTGTTGTGAGGAAAAGCCATTGTGTATTATCCAGACACAGAATGGCTCTTGTTCGTTCCTTGCTGTTCTCACAAAACCCGCCATGTGTGCCGGGGAGGGAGACCTGGGCCAGAGGCGCACTCTTTGTTCCCTGGCCCGTAACCCCGGCCGAGGGGGCTGCCGCCACGCACATTTTAGCTGACGCTGCCGAAAAGTTTTGCGAATAGTATAACTCGAAGCCGTACACGCATTAATGCAGCTCTGTATTCAGTAATACTTTATTAAAGATTTTTTAAAAGTCAGTAGTTAAAAATACAGCAGTTGCTGACTTCTAAAAATCACTCACCTGTACCTGGGGTCCAGCGCTATCTTCCTGCAACCAGTTCATTTTACCACTGCGGCTACATGGTGCCACCATCTTGGATATGGGAGCTGGCTGTGGCTTCCTAAGGAACAACATCCGGCTCCCCACTCCACATGTGCAAGCTCGTGGGGCGCTTTGTGAATGGTCCTGCAGCCACCTGGGATTTGTGATTGGTCCTGCAGCCTTCTGAGATATGTGATGTATCCCAGGATGATGCGAGAGGGGAGGAGGTGGGCAAAGGGGTGCCATTCTCGCCTGTGTGAAATTTTTGAGAATTGGAAGTGGGTACTGATGAAAATCGGTGCCCCCAAAAGAGAACCTGTAACTGTTACAGGCTGTGGGAGGGAGTGAACCAGCAGGACTTCACTATTTGAGGGGGTTCCAATTTTAAGGCCCATTTAGATCTATGCCTGTGGGCAGAGGTGTGTTTTTTGTAGCATTAGGCAGGTACATTGTCAGAATTTGGAGTGGATAGATTTAAAGAGGACTTTTCCCAAAAATAAAGAGCCACCCCAGACAACATCAGATGGGGGAACTTCTGATGTGAAAGCGGGGGGGGGGGGGTTCTGATGTGATGGGGGGACATCTGATGTGATATGGTAACCTCTAATGTGATGGGGGGACTCTGATACGATAGGGGACCTCTGACATGATGGGGGGCTTCTGATGTGATAGGGACCTCTGATGTGATGGGGTACCTCTGACATGATGGGGTGCCTCTAATGTGAAGGGAGGCTTCTGATGTGATGGAAGGACCTTTGATATGATTAGGGACCTCCGATGTGATACAGGAATCTCTGATATTATACAGGAACCTCTGATGCGTAGGGGGCTTCTGATGTGAAGGATGGGGGACTCTGATCTGATGTGGGGACCTTTTTATGTGAACAGAGACCTCTGATGTTAAGGGGGACCTGTTGTAAAAGGGGGGCTTTTGATGTGTATGGTGGACTTTGATGTGAAGGAGGGGGGACTCTGATGTGATGGGGGGCTTTTTGTGTGAATGGTTGACTTTGATGTGAAGGGGGGCCTCTGATATGATAGAAGGACCTTTGATATGATAGGGGACCTCTGATATAATGTGATGATGTGATATGGGAACCTCTAATGTGATATGAGATCCTCTGATGTGAACGGTGTACTTTCATGTGAAGGATGGGGGGGAGGGGGTTTGATCTAATGTGGGGACCTCTGATGTGAAGGAGAACCTCTGATGTCATGTCGGAACCTTTGATGTGAAGGAGAACCTCTGATGTCATGTGGGAACCTCTGATGTGAAGGGGGATCTCTGATGTGGAGGACCTCTCATGTAAAGGGTGACCTCTGGGGATCTCTGATGTGATAGGGGACCTCTGATGTGATGGGAGGACCTCTGATGTGATGGGAGGACCTCTGATGTGATGGGGGACCTTTGTTGGGATTGGTCTGTTGCTGCCCTCGGTCAACACATCTGCACATAGTTTTTATTATGGATTTTTATGTCATCTTTTATTACAGGCTCACTTCTTTGCCTGTCCCTTCAGCTGGTTCCCATTGGTGGCTGTGAGACCTGCCATGTCTCAGGAGCTGCGATGTATATCAGGAGGTTCTTCCTCCCTTGCTGCCCCCTCCTTTCCATCGATGGAAGGGACCACTTATACATCAGCGCCATGTTTGTATGCCAACTGCGGGACACCTGCTCCCCAGCGGCATCACCGCGTTTGGACGTACTATGTCATCCCAGATGGCCGGGGGATGCTTACACGCACCCCCCCATCCAGCAGCAAGTGTTGATCATGCGAGCCCATTCAGCCACCTGTACATGGCGTTAGGATGGAGCCTGCAGCGCCCTCTGAGGGGTATTTATGGAGGGATTGGCAATATGGGATATTCATGGCCCCACACTTTACATTTTGAGGACACTTGTATCATGGCAAGCAGTCTTATGCCGCGTACACATGATCGTACATTCCAACAACATTCCGACAACAAAATCCACGGATGTTGGCCCAAACTTGTCTTGCATACACACGGTCACACAAATCTTGTCGGAAATTCCCGAACGCCAAGAACGTGGTGACGTACAACACGTACGACGAACCGAGAAAAATGAAGTTCAATAGCCAGTGCGGCTCTTCTGCTTGATTCTGAGCATGCGTGGAACTTTGTGCGTCGGAATTGTGTACACACGATCGGAATTTATGACAACGGATTTTGTTGTCGGAAAATTTGAGATCCAGATCTCAAATTTTGTGTGACGGGAATTCCGATGGAAAATGTCCGATGGAGCCTACACACGGTCGGAATTTCTGATAGCAAGCTCCCATCGAACATTTTCCGTCTGAAAGTCCTACCGTGTGTACGGGCATTACTCTTTACCAGCACGCAAAATGACTTATATCTCCTCACCTGTGCAATAGAGTTCCCATGTCATTTTTTTGTTTGTTTTTATTTTTTTATCACATGCTCCCTTTCATTGCTGTTCCCTTCAATATTTCTTTGCACCTCTAAACAACCTCATTACCCAACTGTCCCCATGCCCACACTCGTACTTGATTGGCTTGTATACCATGTGGAATTATCACATACGCCTATATATATGGTTGGCTTGCCAGGTATGTACTTCATTATCAGATATGTCCACAATATTATCTGATTAAGTCATATACTATATAGACCAGTGGTCATCAACTCCTGTCCTCAGGATCCACTAACAGGCCAGGTTTGCAAGATAACTGAAATACATGACAGGTGATATCATTTGCTGCTCAGTGATTGCAGTATTCTAGTCTGCATCTCCCCCAGGTAATACATAAAACCTGGCCTGTTAGTGGGCCCTGAGGACAGGGTTGATGACCATTGATATAGACCCTTCACATACAGTATATACTATACATATGGTTGGCCTTCCCAGTGCTATTTGACTACTTGGATATACACTTTTGTTGCAGCTGCCAATCATGTTGGACATTGAGGGACATCAAGGGTTACACTTTTTGGCCCCCGTGTTATGCTTGCCCTCCATCTGTCCCCTGGTGGTTCTTTGCTGGTTCCTTCCCTTCAACCCCTGGGATAAACACATCTTGCCACCACCTGTTGGCTGATTGGCTTTTGAGCCACTCAGCCACCTGCTTATGGTGTTAGGGTGGAACCTGCCACGACCTCTGGGGGGGTACATATGGAGGGATTAGCATCATGGGATCTTCAATACTGCTTTGTACCTTTACACAACTTCACTCCCCATCTGTCCCTATGCCCACACATATACTTGATTGGTTTGTATACCATGTAGACCTCTTTCATTATTTACTGTATTTATATATATATATACAGTATATATTTTTTCTGTAGATACACTGCATTTACATCTACTACTGAAGAAGCGAGCAGTGACTCACGAAACGCATTGAGTTTTATGATTCCTGTGTATTTATGCATTTCATATACAATGAATGTTATACAATTTTATTACATTTCTAAACTATGTTTACTTTGTATACTCTTACTGACAGTTTTATGCTCACCTCATTTAAAGTCCCACGGGAGTATTTCTTTTTTGTTGTATTCAATTTAGGGACGGAGGCAGTGACGGCCCGTCCATTAGGGGCGCCCGGGTGCCGCCCCCTTTCTCCATGTCGCCCCCTATATGCAGTGGATATGCATAGCATGAATCTATCCACGGCAGCCACAGCCAACCCCTATTCATGCATCCAGCCCCTTTTAGGGCACTGGACACATGAATTACAGCTGCCAGGGTTCTTTTTGAAGCACCTGATTAGAGCCAGAGGCTCTAATAGGCTTCAAAATAGGGTGGGCTTGGGTCGCAGAGAATGCGCTCTGATCCCACCCAGCTGTGTTGCAACAGTGAATAAATATTCGCTGTTGCAACACTAATCCTCCTCCCGGTCAATTGGGAAGCTGGTATGAAACCCGTTTCCCGATTGGCCAAAACATCAGGTGATCCTATTGGATGCCTAGCGCCGGGAGGAGCAGAGAGGAGATGAACCGCAGAAGCTGCTCCAGTAGAGGACACCGGAGCAGCTTTCCCCGAGCCCGCCATGTTTAAAAAGGAGGGCCCATTAAAAAAAAAAAAAAAATTAAAAGTCAGCAGCTACAAATACTGCAGCTGCTGACTTTTAATTGGACACTTACCTGTCCCAGGGTCCAGCGATGCGGGGGGATCGAAGCCCCGCTCATCTCCCCCTCTGTTCGGTGGCGCCGGCATTGCAACTGTGGGCGCTGGGCTGTGGCTTCACAGCCTGGCACCCACTGCGCATGCGTGAGCGGCGCTGCGCGCCGTGATTGGCCGAATCCTTCCTGTTCTGAGGGGGAAGTGATGTCACCAGCCCAGGTCCTGAAAGAGGCAGACTACGAGGGACCCCCTAGCAACAGGCATTTAGAGGTAAGTTAAAAAAAAAAATTCCAAATGTTTTTTTTTTTATTTTTTTTTTTTAGGCACAGTCATGCATTTTTTTTTTTTTAGGGTGGAGCACCACTTTAATGACAGGGGCCACTGTGCTGGAAGATGGCTACATCAGCTCCGCACTCCATAAAGACCCGACCACTGCTCTCACCTCCCGCATCCAGGGTAAAGACTGATCGACAGACAGCGGGTGGGGGTTTGCTGGGGGTGGTAATGCCGTGCCGTGAGGGGGGTAGGGGCAGTTGCCGCTCCACCGGCGTCCCAGGGGGGTTGTTTGCCGCCCCCCCCTGAAAAAACCCCCACCAGCCTCCACTGGATGGAGGTGTGTCACTGGCAACACCAGACCATTTCTCTTTGCATTTGTTGGGATTGGAGGACCTCTGATGTAATGGGGGGCCTCGGACGTCATGGGGGAACCTCTGATGTGATGGGAGGACCTCTAATGCGATGGGGGACATCTGATGTGATGGGGGACCTCTGATGTGATGGGTGGACTCTGATGTGATGAGAGGACTCTGATGTGATGGGAGGACTCTTACATAGTTACATAGTGACATAGTAGGTGAGGTCGAAAAAAGACACAAGTCCATCAAGTCCAACCTATGTGTGTGATTATATGTCAGTATTACATTGTATATCCCTGTATGTTGCGGTCGTTCAGGTGCTTATCTAATTGTTTCTTGAAATCATTGATTCTCCCCGCTGAGACCACCGCCTGTGGAAGGGAATTCCACATCCTTGCTGCTCTTACAGTAAAGAACCCTCTACATAGTTTAAGATTAAACCTCTTTTCTTCTCATTTTAATGAGTGGCAACGAGTCTTGTTAAACTGACTTCCGCGCAAAAAGTTTTATCCCTATTGTGGGGTCACCAGCACGGTATTTGTATATTGAAATCATATCCCCTCTCAAGCATCTCTTCTCCAGAGAGAAAAAGTTCAGTGCTCGCAACCTTTCCTCATAACTAATATCCTTCAGACCCTTTATTAGTTTTGTTGCCCTTCTTTGTACTCGCTCCACTCAATCTGATGTGATGGGAGGACCTTTGATGTGATGGAGGACCTCTTATGCGATGGGAGGACCTCTGTTGTGATGGGAGGACCTTTGATGTGATGGGGGACCTCTGATGTGATGGTAGGACTCTGATTTAATGGGGGACCTCTGATGTGATGGGTGGACCTTTGATGTGATGGGAGGACCTCTGATGTGATGGTAGGACTCTGATTTGATGGGGGACCTCTGATTTGATGGGGGACCTCTGATGTGATGGGTGGACCTCTGATGTGATTGGAGAACTATGATGCGATGGGAGAATCTCTGATGTGATGGGTGGACCTCTGTTGTGATGGGAGGATTCTGATGTGATAGGAGGATTCTGATGTGATGGGAGGACCTCTGATGTGATGGGAGGACTTCTGATGTGATGGAGGGACCTCTGATGTGATGGGGGACCTCTGATGTGATGGAGGACCTCTGATGTGATGGAAGAACTCTGATGTGATGGGAGAACTCTGATGTGATGGAAGAACTCTGATGTGATGGGAGGACCTATGATGTGATGGAGAGACCTCTGATGCGCTGGGAGGACCTCTGATGTTATGGGAGACCTATGATGTGATTGGAGAACTATGATGCAATGGAAGGATCTCTGATGTGATGGTGGACCTCTGTTGTGGTGGGTGGACTTCTGTTGTGGTGGGTGGACTTCTGTTGTGATGGGTGGACTTCTGTTGTGATGGGTGGACTTCTGTTGTGATGGGTGGACCTCTGATGTGATGGGTGGACCTCTCATGTGATGGAGGGACCTCTCATGTGATGGGGGGATCTCTGATGTGATGGGAGAACTCTGATGTGATGGGGGGACCTCTGATGTGATGGAGAGACCTCTGATGCGCTGGGAGGACCTCTATGTTATGGGAGACCTATGATGTGATTGGAGCACTATGATGCAATGGGAGGATCTCTGATGTGATGGTGGACCTCTATTGTGATGGGTGGACCTCTGTTGTGATGGGGGACCTCTGATGTGATGGGAGGACCCCTAATGTGATGGAGGACCTCTGATGTGATAGGGGACCTCTGATGTAATGGGTGGACTTCTGTTGTGATGGGGGACCTCTGATGTGATGGGAGGACCTCTGATGTGATTGGAGAACTATGATGCGATGGGAGAATCTCTGATGTGATGGGTGGACCTCTGTTGTGATGGGAGGATTCTGATATGATAGGAGGATTCTGATGTGATGGGAGGACCTCTGATGTGATGGGAGGACTTCTGATGTGATGGAGGGACCTCTGATGTGATGGGGGACCTCTGATGTGATGGAAGAACTCTGATGTGATGGGAGAACTCTGATGTGATAGAAGAACTCTGATGTGATGGGAGGACCTCTGATGTGATGGAGAGACCTCTGATGCGCTGGGAGGACCTCTGATGTTATGGGAGACCTATGATGTGATTGGAGAACTATGATGCAATGGAAGGATCTCTGATGTGATGGTGGACCTCTGTTGTGGTGGGTGGACTTCTGTTGTTATGGGTGGACTTCTGTTGTGATGGGGGACCTCTGATGTGATGGGTGGACCTCTGATGTGATGGAGGGACCTCTGATGTGATGGAGGGACCTCTGATGTGATGGGAGAACTCTGATGTGATGGGGGGACCTCTGATGTGATGGAGAGACCTCTGATGCGCTGGAAGGACCTCTATGTTATGGGAGACCTATGATGTGATTGGAGCACTATGATGCAATGGGAGGATCTCTGATGTGATGGTGGACCTCTATTGTGATGGGTGTATTTCTGTTGTGATGGGGGAACTCTGATGTGATGGGTGGACCTCTGTTGTGATGGGGGACCTCTGTTGTGATGGGAGCACCCCTAAAGTGATGGAGGACCTCTGATGTGATGGGGGACCTCTGATGTAATAGGTGGACTTTTGTTGTGATGGGAGACTTATGATGCGGTTGGAGAATGCATATGTGAAGGGAAGCTTCTGATATGAAGTTCATTTCTTCAAGGTGGCTGTGTGTATTGTTCCAGACTCAAGTTTCCCATTAATAAATAACATTTATGTTTTTTGCATTTTAGACTGGAGTGCCTCGAGATTTTGCATATTTTAAAGGGTCACATAACTAAAAATAAGTTGAGAATAGCTGCTGTGGACCAACAGTGCTGTAGTGCAAAATAGTTTGAACTTGATTTCTTTTTTTTTTTTAACCCAGTTAAACTAGATGTAACCCCAACTGGATAACATTTAGTTTGCTGAAGCACAATATATTATAAACAAAACCTAAAATGGAAAAAAAGCTTACATGAGATTTTCATGATTCGGTTTCATCGCCTTTTAAGGGGGGGACTTGATGACACTTCTGGCTCCCTTGTCCATTAATGGGACTCTTTACTCTTAATAGAGTGTTATCATTTTTATTCATTACAAGTATTTACAGTATTTGGCACCTACAATTTACACAGCACTTTTCATATATATATTGTACATTCACATCAGTCCCTGATATCAAGGAGTTTACAATCTAAGGTCCCTAACTCTCATTAATACATACACATACTAGGGCCAATTTAGACAGGAGCCAATTAACCTACCAGCATGTCTTTAGAAGTGTGGGAGGAAACCAGAGAACCCGGAGGAAACCCACACAGGTACAGGGAGTAGACATGTGCAATTTGTTTAGTTCCAAATTGGTTTTTCGACGAATTTAACCCGTTTAACAAATTTTTTCGAAAAATCCAGAAATAATAACTAACTAATAATAACTAACTATTAAATTATAGGTATTGGAATTTCCTTTCAAAATTGGCTGTTAGTGAACATAATGAATACAAATTTATCCAAAGTTACGAATGATCTGAAATAACGAATGCCGCATCTAAACAAATGGACTGTAATGAATTAAAAATAATACATAATAAGAAATTTTTTTTTATTATTATCTATTATTATTAATTTGCTAAGTTCCATTCATTTTAATGCAGCATTCGTTACTTCGGATAAATTAGTTTTTGTTACGTTCACTAACAGCCATGTGATTGGCTGTGTCCAATCACAGCCGATCGCATGTAAATGCGGAGGTGTCGTTTATCGGCTCTCCTCGCCACACAGTGACAGAATGTGAGATGAGGAGAGCCGATCAGCGGCATCTACTCTACAGGTAATCAGGGCACTGATCATCAGTGTCCTAATTACAGTGCAGCCCCAACAGGGCCCATCAGTGTCCATCAGTGCTGCCTCATCAGTGCCACATATTAGTGCTGCCTCATCAGTGCCGCCTCATCAGTGCCGCATATTAGTGCCGCCTCATCAGTGCCGCATATTAGTGCCGCCTCATCAGTGCCGCATATTAGTGCCGCCTCATCAGTGCCGCCTCATCAGTGCCGCATATTAGTGCCGCCTCATCAGTGCCGCATATTAGTGCCGCATATTAGTGCCACCTCATCAGTGCCGCATATTAGTGTCGCGTATTAGTGCTGCTTCATCAGTGCCGCCTCATCAGTGCCGTATATTAGTGCCACCTCATCAGTGCCGCATATTAGTGTCGCGTATTAGTGCTGCTTCCTCAGTGCCGCCTCATCAGTGCCGTATATTAGTGCCACCTCATCAGTGCCGCATATTAGTGTCGTGTATTAGTGCTGCTTCATCAGTGCCGCATATTAGTGCTGCCTCATCAGTGCCGCATATTAGTGCCGCATGTTAGTGCTGCCTCATCAGTGCCGCATATTAGTGTTGCCGCATCAGTTCCACATATTAGTGCTGCCTCATCAGTGCCGCCTTATCAGTGCCACATATTAGTGCCGCATATTAGTGCTGCCTCATCAGTGCCGCATATTAGTGCCGCCTCATCAGTGCCACATATTAGTGCCGCCTCATCAGTGCCGCCTCATCAGTGCCACATATTAGTGCCGCATATTAGTGCTGCCTCATCAGTGCCGCATATTAGTGCCGCCTCATCAGTGCCGCATGTTAGTGCTGCCTCATCAGTGCCGCATATTAGTTCCGCCTCATCAGTGCCGCATATTTCTGCCGCATGTTAGTGCCGCCTCATCAGTGCCACATATTAGTGCTGCCTGATCAGTGCCGCCTCATCAGTGCCGCATATTAGTGCTGCGTATTAGTGCTGCCTCATCAGTGCCGCATATTAGTGCCGCCTCATCAGTGCCGCATATTAGTGCCACCTCATCAGTGCCGCATATTAGTGCCGCATATTAGTGCTGCCTCATCAGTGCCGCATATTAGTGCCACCTCATCAGTGCCGCATATTAGTGTCGCATATTAGTGCCGCCTCATCGGTGCCACATATTAGTGCCGCATATTAGTGCTGCCTCATCAGTGCCGCATGTTAATGCCAACTCATCAGTGCCGCATATTAGTGCTGCCTCGTCAGTGCCACATATAAGTGCCGCATATTAGTGTTGCCTCATCAGTGCCACATATTAGTGCCGCATATTAGTGCTGCCTCATCAGTGCCGCATATTAGTGCTGCCTCATCAGTGCTGCATATTAGTGCCACATGTTAGTGCTGCCTCATCAGTGCCGCATATTAGTGCTGCCTCATCAGTGCCGCATATTAGTGCCGCCTCATCAGTGCTGCATATTAGTGCCACATGTTAGTGCTGCCTCATCAGTGCCGCATATTAGTGCTGCATATTAGTGCTGCCTCATCAGTGCCGCCTCATCAATGCCGCATATTAGTGCCGCCTCATCAATGCCGCATATTAGTGCCGCCTCATCAGTGCCGCCTCATCAGTGCCGCCTCATCAGTGCCCATCAGTGAAGGAGAAGAATTACTTATTTACAACATTTTCTGACAGAAAAACTTTATTTTTTTCCTAAATTTTCAGTCTTTTTTTATTTAAAAAAAAAAAAATAAAACCCCAGCGGTGATTACCACCAAAAGAAAGATCTATTTGTGTGAAAAAAATGATAAAAATGTCATATGGAGTACAGTGATGGATGACCGCGCAATTGTCATTCAAAGACTGATAGCGCTGAAAGCTGAAAATTGTCCTGGGCAGGAAGGGGGTGAAAGTGCACTGTATTGAAGCAGGTAAAGAACATGTAAACCCACCACTTCATATTCCTGATATGTCCTTGCTGTACCATGTACTTGTATAAGGAAGTCTCCTGTTCTCTTTGTATTGCTTTATTTGTGTAAAATCCCTGGTGTTCCTGCCAGTCCCTCTGCTTTCCTGTGAAAAAACTGACCACACTAAGCAGGAGAGCACAGGGTGGTTAGTTCTCTAGCTCTGCTGGGAACTCAGGCCTGCTCTCCTGGAATGATCAGACATATCCTGACACACCTCCCCTGCACAACCATTCACTGGGAAGATCAGTGTGCTGACCCAGCTCTATGCAGCTGAAAATAAAGGAAATGTGATCACTGATAAAAAATGGGGAAAAAAAGGTATTTATAATGTTTTTATATCTGTACCAAAATGTTTTGCCTTTCATTTCTATTTTAAACTGAATGGGTTGTATTAAATAAAAGAGGATAGGGGGTGAGTCCAGGGACATTATTGGGGGGGGGGGGGAGTATTAAATAAAAGAGGATAGGGGTGAGTCCAGGGACATTATTGGGGGGGGGGGTATTAAATAATAGGATAGGGGTAAGTCCAGGGACATTGTTGGGGGGGAAGTATTAAATAAAAGAGGATAGGGGGTGAGTCCAGGGACATTACTGGGGGGAGGGGGGAGTATTAAATAAAAAAGGATAGGGGGTGAGTCCAGGGACATTATTGGGGGGGGGGGTATTAAATAATAGGATAGGGGGTAAGTCCAGGGACATTGTTGGGGGTGGGGAGTATTAAATAAAAGAGGATAGGGGGTGAGTCCAGGGACATTATTGGGGGGGGGGTAGTATTAAATAAAAGAGGATAGGGGGTGAGTCCAGGGACATTATTGGGGGGGTAGTATTAAATAAAAGAGGATAGGGGGTGAGTCCAGGGACATTATTGGGGGGGGGGTATTAAATAATAGGATAGGGGGTGAGTCCAGGGACATTATTGGGGGGGGGGGGTATTAAATAATAGGATAGGGGGTGAGTCCAGGGACATTATTGGGGGGGGGGGTATTAAATAATAGGATAGGGGGTGAGTCCAGGGACATTATTGGGTTGGGGAGGAGTATTAAATAAAAGAGGATAGGGGGTGAGTCCAGGGACATTATTGGGGGGGGGGTATTAAATAATAGGATAGGGGGTGAGTCCAGGGACATTATTGGGGGGGAGGGTATTAAATAATAGGATAGGGGGTGAGTCCAGGGACATTGTTGGGGGGGAAGTATTAAATAGAAGAACATAGGGGGAGAGTCCAGGGACATTGTTGGGGGGAGTATTGAATAAAAGAGGATAGGGGGTGAGTCCAGGGACATTATTGGGTTGGGGAGGAGTATTAAATAAAAGAGGATAGGGGGTGAGTCCAGGGACATTATTGGGGGGGGGGGTATTAAATAAAAGAGGATAGGGGGTGAGTCAAGGGACATTATTGCATTATTGGGGGGGGGGGGGGAGTATAAAATAAGAGGATAGGGGGTGAGTCCAGGGACATTTTCACGGTAATGGATAGTATAAAGGAGGATAGGTTAACATTTTTACCTAGAAGGAACGCTTAGAAGTTGTAGTTCTCAAGAACCCCCCCCCCCTTTTTTTTTAACCTGCAGCTTACAGTATGTTAATGTAGCAAGTTGTAGATAAATCAAATAATAATACTACTACTTATAATAATAATAATAATAATAAAAATATAATAATGATGTAAATCAAATACTACTTCTAATAATAATGCTAATAACAATAATAATAGTAATAATATTAATAATAATATTAAATATAATAATACTGATGTTAATAATATAGCTATAGATATTATTATTAATAATAATAACAATGATAAAATAACTAATAATAATAATTATGATTATTATTATATTGCTGTTATTATTTATATTATTATTATTATCATTTATTTTAATTAATCAAAATGTTTTTAACCTGCAGTTTACAGTATACTGAGTTGTAGATATTGTAATAAATCAAAAACTACAAAAACTAATGTTAATAATGATAATAATATTGCATATAATAATAATGATGTTAATAATATTGTTGTTATTATTATTGCTATTGTGTATATATATATATATATATATATATATATATATATATATATATATATATATATATAATAATGATACTATGACATATAATAACACAAAATATAATAATAATGATACTATTATTATTATTATCATTATCATTAATAAATCAAATAAAAAATAATAACGTTTAAAACATGGGATTACTTTTGTGCTCAGAGAGAACACAAAATTGTGGCCTGTGGAATACTATATATATATATATATATATATATATATATATATAAGCTATATTACTAATAGGTGCATGTAAGGGGGAATATTTACAAAAATGAGTGCAAGGAGAAGAGATGACAAACTAAGATTTCAAGCTCTAACCAGCAGGCTCATCTGACCCCTCTTGTATTGAATTGTAACTGTACTGTCTAACTCCATTTTATAAAGTACTGCGCAAACTGTTGGCACTATATAAATCCGGTATGATAATAATTTCATTTTTTATACTCGCAATTGAAAAAACTGAAAAAAAAATCAAACAAAACAATAATAGGGTGATGGAGGCAAAACATCAAATATTGAAACTTTTGCTGCAAAATACAGAGATGTCTTTTCCTCCTTTGCAGGATTTGAAGTATTGCGATTTTTATAACTTTTTTTTTCCGTTTTCTTTTTATACATAGGAACCTTCTTAACATCCAAAATATCTTTCTCTCTTTTTTTATTTACCCACTAAAAATCCCCTTTGCTATGTTTTATTTTCCTATTTTCAAAAAAGATTTCTTTTTTGTAAGAGAAAAGGGAAAAAAAAAATGTAAGAGATGAAAATCACCAGCCAACATGACCTGAGCAGCCATGGCATCAGTCGGCACTTTCATATTTCATGTCGAGGATTTAGTGCCCCCAATAAATGGTAATCGGGATCAGATGAGGGATTAGGGGAAATTGCCAATTGTTACAATGTGGCAGGCTTCAGGAGGCAGGGGGATCTTGTTGGGGTCAATGAGTAATCCCCGTTACAATAGGCGAGGTCGGAGTTTATCATGGTATGTGTAGCAGCTGCCAGCAGGTCAATCTCCTCCGAGAAGCAGCTGAATTTCCTGACTCTGATCCCCCCTGCAGGAAAAAATAGAACTTCATTTTTCAGAGATGGGACTGAGATTTTACAGCCCAGCTGCTTACAAGATGGAAAATTTCATATAAAATAGTTATGAATGACATCTGGGCTTAAAAACATCCGCAAAGACTTGTAACGTTAGAGATGGTGTCTCCACACCTTACAACAATAGAGAGTACAGCGGAGCACAGGGGTACCTACCTATACTTAGGACACCATCCCTCCACCCTTCACCAACCATAGTAAATCAATGAATGAAGTTAGCAAGTCAAACTGCAGATCTGATGCAAAAATACCTATTGTATTATAAAGATTTAGTCAAGGTATACAAAGGTATGATAAATGGTGAACCTGTATAATCACTATAGAATGTACAGTACAACTGAGTAACAAAATATACAAAGGTGGAAAAGTAAAGGAGAGCAACCTTTTGATGTAGTAAATTATATAATAAAATCAAGCAATTTTATTAATAACACAATAAAACAAGATTAAAATAATACTGCATGAGTGGTGTGTTAAAAAATCTCTGCTGCCCCAAAAGAACCTTAGATCAAGATTACAGTTTGCCGTTAAATGTATAGGCAAAGACCAGGCCAATGTGATGAAGGCTGATCAGTCAAAAATACAGTAGACTGGTTTGGTCATAGTGGCCGTAGACATGTTTATAGCAAGACAAAGACAGTATTTAATGAGAAGAATTAGATACCAACCGTGAAGCATGGTGGTGGAAATATTACGGTTTGGGGTTGTTTTGCTTCAGTAACTGATTTGCTTTTAGTCATAAAGTCAACTAGACCTTCTGCATTGTATCAAAGTATGATTAGTGACTAGTGAACTGCTCTAGCTGTTCGCTCCCCGTAAATGTAAATCCATCCATCCACTGGAGGTCTAAGCATCATCATCCATCCTTGGTCGTTTCTGATGGGGCCATTGGAATACACCACCATTGCCTTCTATCAAGTACCTTCAGGATCGATTGATCCACAAGCGTGACTGACATACCGCCGTATGGTGAGTGTGTCCACCCGTTCTGGTAAGCGTATTCATTTCTCCTACCATTGCAATCTGTATGAGGACCCTGAATGCATGAAGACTACTGTTCCATTCACTTATTGATTGAAAGGCACCACTCGCTTATACCCCTTTCTTTATGAAAATTGCGTTTCATTTACTGATGAACTTTCATTCCATTATGGACACCTTTTCTAATTATTGGAGAATGTTTTCTAACTACTATCACTATTAATTCTTCATTATATTGAGGATGTTATGTTGTCACCCTGTTTTTTACCACTTAGCGCAGCATTTATATATATTTGTATATCAAAGTATGATAACAAACAAAATCTCTTGCGCTCGAAAGTGATGTGCCAGCAGTAGATATCGCCTAGGATTTCTGTGTCTCCCGGTAAATTTGCAGACATTGCTCCCCTCCAGGGGTCAGGGGACACCCAATGGAAACACTGTAGAAAAAAAAGGAAAAGAGGGTGCACCAAACTTGTGCATTACCCAAGTGATGTTTATTGGTAAAAAAGAAAGGAAATATACTCACAAACAAGTAGATCATAAAAAGATTTCGATGTCCACAATAGACAAAAGCAACCAGGTCACCGGGACCGTGTCCAGCATGCTGGAGAACCTTCCAGATGGCTCATCTTGAAGCCATCTGGAAGGTTCTCCAGCGTGCTGGACACGGTCTCGGTGACTTGGTCGCTTCGTGTCCATTGTGGACTTCAAATTGTTTTTACGATCTACTTGTTTGTGAGTATATTTCCTTTCTTTTTATACCAATAAACACCACTTTGGTAATGCGCAATATTGGTGTGCCCTCTTTTCGTTTTTTTCATATCAAAGTATGTTTGATGAGAATGTGAGGCCATCTGTCCAAAAGTTGAAGATGAACTTGAAATATGTCTTTTAGCATAATAATGATATGATACACACTAGCAAATCCACCAAGGAATGGTTAAAAAAAGAAAATAGGGGATTTTGGACTCTAGTCCAAAGATGGAGATCCACTGGTGTCCAGTCAAAGCCCTGATTTGATTCCCTTTGAAATGTTTTAGGAGGATTTTGAAACAGGGCAGTTCATATAACGAAAACCCATAAACATCTTGCACCTGAAGGAATTCTGCATGGAGAATGAAGGTCAAAGATGTCGGAATCAAAGGCTGGTAAGCATTTATACAAAATGCCTAGATTAAGTAATTTCAGCTCCAGGTAGGTGTGATACGATCTCCTGATGCCAAGGGTGTACTTACCTCTTCCATTTATTGATATCTTTGTTGGACAAATAATTGAAAAGGTAATTGTTGATTGTGTTTTTTTTTCAAGTATATCACCTTTATCTGTAGTCAGTGTTTGAATAAAGATCATATGTTTGGGGGGAGGGGATTTCCCTGTGATTGCCACCATTGTCATTTTCTAGGTGGTATATCTTGTCAAAATATAGATCAGCCTTTCTTAACTGAGGCTCCATGGATCCCTAGGGTTCCTTCAGAAGATAGTAGGTGCTCCTTGAACAGTGAGAATATCTGCCTCTCAGCAGGGCTGGACTGGGACAAAAATTTGGCCCTGGACTTCATCCAGACTGGCCCACTTTGACAGGTCTCTCCCATGCCGGCTTGCCACCCAAGCCCCCCCACTAGCTATTAGCCGTTCTACATTATTTCTCTTATAGGCAGTATCAGTGGGGAAGCTAGACATTATTTCACCTGGGGCAAAGAATCAGTTTGGCGCCCCCCCCCAATGGAACAAGATTAGGCAGGAAAGTGAGGCCGCCCTCCTTCCAGATCGTATGATGAGCTTCTAAGTGTTGACTCCTGAGCATCATGTCTGTATTCAGGCGCTGCATAACTAGCCAGGGAGAGGAGGTGAGCACTGCGGGGGGGGACAGAGGACTGGAGGGAGGCAGCGGTCCACTGTCACTGAAATCGGCCCACTGAGCCATCGGCCCACCGGGAAACTCCCTGTAGTCCCAATGGCCAGTACATGCCTGCCTCTCAGATAAGTATCCACTAACAACAATGATCTTTTTACCTACTCGTATCTGTACAGTAAGTGGTGGGGATTCTTCCTAGTGATTGTAAGTGTAAGAAGCACTCTTCTTAGGGATTGAAAGCGTAAGAAGCACTCTTCTTAGGGACCATCATGGTAATCTACAGTGAGCTGTACATCAGCGGCCCCCAGCCTTCTTAGCACCGGGGACCAGTCGCTTGGAAGTGCACCCTTCCACGGACACGGAGACCCAGCTTGTCTACTTGGTGTTGCTGCCTGTCATCTCAGTGGGGATGCAGCTTATCACCTGGGGAAGGTGTGTGGTGGTTGCAGCCTGTCGGGGGGGAAGTGTGCAGCTTGCCACTTAGGGGGGGTTAAAGGGGGTTTGCAGCTTGTCCACTTGGGGGGGGGGTGTTGCAGCCTGTCATCTCAGTGTTGTGTGTGGTGGTTGCAGCCTCTCACCTTGGGAGGGGGTGCAGCCTGGGTCTCCCCTATTAGATCCTGTCCCCAGTCCAATTCTCCTCCTTCCCCTTCTCCTTCTTCGTGACCACAGAGAGGGAAGGGAAATGTGGTGCTAGGAGAAGGGGATCAGGCACCCTCTGGTGGTCGGAGGGTGGCAGTGAAGGTTGTGGTAGCTTTCTGTGTCTGCTGCCAACCACCGCCGCATGGCCTGGCTCCCTGCAGGCCAGGGACTGGCACTGGTCCGCAGCCCAACGGTTGGGGACCCCTGCTGTAGATATAGCAATTATTAGCAGGGATTCCAGAGACAGGAAAGTTATTTGAAAGGTTACTTCCGGGTAAAAAGTTTGATAAAGGCTAATATAGACCATATAAAAAGAATTTTAAAAAGTTCACCACGTTCGCCCAAGTGATGTGGCTATGGGACAAATCAGTGCAACAGCACGGACCCCTGAAAGCCGAACTCCAACACTGTGTCATAACAGCCCACACACGATCAGGAACTGTGCAAAAAGCTCTTTATTAAAGAGAGGGTAAAAGATCCATGTGGATTAACACGTTTCAGTCATACAATGCCCTTGTCATAGCCAACGACCAAGGTATTTTAAAGCCGAAACACGTTATTTTTCACAGTCCCTGATCGTGTGCTGGCTGCTATTACACCAGTATAGACCATATGTTCTTTGGGTCCAAGTCCTCAAGTCTGGAGGTTGCACAGATAAGAATTATGTTAGAGGAGTATTGTCCATAGGTAGTGCAATAAGCCCGCTGCACTTTCATACGATGCTTAGATTGAAGTGGACCTGAATAGACTTGTTGACTTTAGAAGTTTGTTAGCAATTATCAGTTTGCTGAATAGTACTTGCTGCTTACAGCTGAATTAAATTTGATAGAGAAGCTAAAAATGAATATATAGACTTCAGGTAATGTTAAAGTAAAGTTAATTTAGTCGCATCACTTACCATTGGCCAGAGCTCAAAGATTATGTTCCTCGGTTGGGGCTCATAACTCCTCATTGGTGGCAAAGCCTATGAATATTGGTCAGAACTATCCAGTCTTTGTAGTTTGAAAGTAATGCAAGGATAAACAGATGGGCAGCTGTGCGACAGGTACATTAACATCCTGTTTGGATTTCCACCATGACTTCCATTTATGAGAAATCTCACATTTATAGAATTTTATAAAAATCAAGCATGAAACCAATCCATGGATGCAACCACAATACACGAGATGTCACGCTGCGAGAATTCAAAAGGAAAATAATTTGTGCAATCTGTCTGTCCATCATATGATGGATGGAGGGTACTTTTTAATCATCTGAATGCTTGTCGCTTTTTGCTCTGTTCCAGAGCCAGTTGGAATAAGTGGAGCTCTGAGACTCTGACAGTGCTCATTTTATGTTTTGTGTCATCCTAGATTGTAAGCTCTAGCAAGCAGGGTGCTCTGATTCCTCTTGTACCAAATTGTATTATAACTGCAATGTCTGCCTTTATTTTGTTAAGCGCTGCACAAACTATTGGCGCTATATATATCCTGTATAATAATAATAATAGCTGGGGGGGTGTCCTAGGTGCTGTATGAGTCAGGAGGACCTTGGTGCTTGCTGGACCCAAAGCCCATGACCCATGGCCTTACTGATGGTAAATCATGTCAGACTAATCCGAGTTTTTTTTACTATATCACATATGTTTTGGACCAGGGTGGTCATAGCCTATATTGATTTCTCAAAAGCATTTCATATGGTTCTACATGACGATCTCATAAAACATTGTACAGGCTAGGGCTTAACCCAGTTGGCTAAAGGATTAATATCAGAAAGTGGTTGTAAATGGGATTAATTCGGGAACAGAGATTGGTCATTAATGGTGTACCACAAGCTCCCGCAGGGTCGGTGTTACCGCTAGGCAAACTAGGCAGTCGCCTAGTGGTGTAATATGGGGAGGGCAGCTAGGTTGCCATCTGGTTGTCAAGGAGTGGGCCGCTAAGCTGGCCGCCATGTCCTTAACATTGGAAGAGTCATCAGCTGTCAACGGGGTTCCTCGCTGAAAGCTGAATGTAAACAAAACAATTGCCGGCAATGAAAACCTCAGAAAAAAACAGCAGTGGGGTCCCTACGCCATTTATTTTTTACATTTTGGCATGGGGTTCCCCTGTAAAATCCACACCAGACTCAAAGGGTCTCATATGGATGGGGGAGGGGCACCATGTTTTGTTTTTTTTGACAATTTCATTGCCCGCAATTATTTTGTTTACATTCAACTGTCAGTGGGGAACCCCGCTGACAGCTGATGACTCACCCGTTGTTAAGAATGCAGTGGCCGGCTTGCCAGCATTCTCCTTGACAACCAGCTGATTGTTAAGGATGCCAGCGGCCGCCGCTCCTTATAAATGCGCTCCTTATAAATGCACCGGCAAAAAATGCTAATATTAGCATTTTTTTAAATCCAGTGTTAGTGTTTTTTTATCCAGTGTGCTAGTGTGCAAGGAGCCTAATAGTTCACAGGTTTGAGGATGCAAATTATTTGCCTTGCCCGAATGCTGACAACCCACGCTATGCCACTGGCCACGGCTGCTGGTTTCCCTACAATTTTTTGAGTGGTGATGGTAGCTGGTCTTGCCTAGGGTGCAAAATAGTCTGAGCTCCTGTACTAGGTCCTGTTATATATTATCTGTAAGTGACATAGCTGAAGGTTTGGTGGGTAAAGTATGTATATTTGCTGATAGCACAAACATTTTCACTACGGTTGATATTCATGGATGTGTTTGTAACATGGAACATGATTTGGCATTGCTAGAAGATTGGTCAGTGGAAACGGCAGATCAACATTTCTAAATGTAAAATAATGCACCTGGGAAAAAGATTTCTTTGATAGAGTACAATATAGTGGACACAATATTGGCCAGAGCTACAAGGGGAAATGATTTTTAGAACTTATTCAAGATTCAAGATAATTGCAAAATGAACAAAGAGTGTGGGGAAAGCAAATAGAATTATAGGGTTCATCCATAGGGGGATCACCAGCAGGAGGTCTTGATTCCCCTATGTAGATATTTAGATATCACTAGAGGGATCACCAGCAGGAGGACGGAGGTCCTAATTCCACTATATAGATCATTATATGACTAGAGGGATCACCAGCAGGAAGACGGAGGTCCTGATTTCTCTATATAAATCTTCAGTTATTACTAAAGGGATCACCAACAGGGAGATGTCTCAATGTATGTGAACAACATGGAGGAGATCAAGAAAGCAGGGTCCTTTTTCTTTTTTTTTTAAGAAGTTCACTAGCAAACCCCCAATAAAAAATAAGGACAGCACAAGGAAAACGTATAAAAATCTAATAAAACTAATGTCATTGTAAAAATATTAACTTATCCTACCTTAAATGTTAGCTGTAGCAAGAAACTCAGTATTCATTTTCATTCACATTTTGTTTCATGTCTGGAGAATAATTGGTCACCCCCAACAAGACTGATACAGGAGTCCATCATGATGGCAGAACATCTGGTACTGCAGGATGACTGGCTCAACTAGTTTCAGGCCTGGATGTCCTCAGTGCAAGCCTGGCTGTCTGCTCTGAATTCTGGCCAGTGTAAGTAGTGTGTCGGGCAATGTAAAGGGAACGGTAGTAAATAGGCAAGTGTACAGAGGTCAAAAGCATGTAGGGCAGTGAACAGAGGTCAGTGGAGGTCAGTAGTAGGTATATGGATCTTTAGTTATCACTAGAGGGGTCACCAGCAGGTGGAGGGAGGTCCTGATTTCTCTATGTACAGTAGATATTTATTTATCACTAGATGGATCACCAATAGGAAGAAGAAGGTCTGATTCCTCTAGTTAGATCTTTATTATCACAGGAGGAAAAGAAGCCTGGTATAGATCTTTAGTTAGATAGATAGATCTCTATCTCATTAGAGGGGTCACCAGCAGGAGAAAGTAGGTCTTGATTCCTCTATATAGATCTTTAGTTACCACTAGAGGGGTCACCAGCACAACAGGAGGAACAAGGTCCTAATTACTCTATATAGATCTTTAGTTAACACTAAAGGGATCACCAGCAGGAGGAAGGAGGTCCTGATTCCTCTCTGTAGGTCTTTATATCACTAGAGGGATCACCAGCAGAAGGAAGGAGGTCCTGATTCCTCTATATAGACCTTTATATCACTAGTGGGATCACCAGCAGGGGGAAGGAGGTCCTGATTCCTCTATATAGACCTTTATATCACTAGTGGGATCACCAGCGGGAGGAAGGAGGTCCTGATTCCTCTATATAGACCTTTATATCACTAGAGGGATCACCAGCAGGAGAAAGGAGGTCCTGATTCCTCTATATAGACCTTTATATCACTAGAGGGATCACCAGCAGGAAAAAGGAGGTTCTGATTCCTCTATATTGACCTTTATATCACTAGAAGGATCACCAGCAGGAGAAAGGAGGTCCTGATTCCCCTATTTAGATCTTTATCTCACTAGAGGGGTCACCAGAAGGGGGAAGGAGGTCCTGATTCCCCTATATAGATCTCTATATCACTAGAGGGGTCTCCAGCAGGAGGAAGGAGGTCATGACTCCCCTATATAGATCTTTAATTACGTTGTAGGCTTCATTTAGAATACAGTGTCCAGTTCTGGAGACCTCACTTACAAAAACATTTTGCTGAGACAATACATGTACAGAGATGAGCAACAAAAACGGTGAAAGGTTGGAATAATACATATTAGGAGGAACTTCAGGAAATAAATACGGTATGTACAGTCCTGAGGAAAAAAAGGCAAAGAGGAGACATGATTGAATATTTGAAATACATGAAGCATGTAAATAAGAATCAGGAGGGCAGTATTTTCTATATAAAGCTAAGATCAAAAACACCAGGACATGACCTCAAACTAGCAGCAGAAAAGTTGAAAATTAACCTAAGAAAGTATTTGTTTTTGCAGAAAAAGTAGTTGATGGTTAGAATAGACCTCCAGCAGTGGTAGTGAGTCAGAAAACAGTAATTCAATTTAAAATGTTTTGGTACATAGATCTGTACTCAGAGAAAAAGGTTTCATACAGTGTGTATACACGGATAGATCCATGTGATGCAATATTTACAAGAACAAAGCATTCTCTTATAAAGAAATGGTTTCCACCGTCTCTCTCTCTCTCTCTCTCTCTCTCTCTCTCTCTCTCTCTCTCTCTCTCTCTCTCTCTCTTAAACTGTATTAGAATGAGATGAGAACATTCCTGATGCCAGGTCCAGACTGTTAATACCCTGGTTAATATTGCTAAACATATGTTCTATAATGAAAACTGTTTAATAGGAGGAGGCATAAAGGGGATCATAACCTATTAATATCTTTATAGGTGGTGCATGCAGGGCTATGAAAGAATGAAAATATAATAATATATATTAATTTTAGAGCTGAGAAAATTCTTCTAATCTTTCACCACCATGGACTCCGTAGCTCTTTACCAAAAATAGCTTTTAATATTTTTGGATTATTACTTAGAAAAAATGTATTTTGTTATGTATTTTATTGATTAAACTCTACCCTTTACCCCCATTTTTGTATTAAAATGAACCTGTTATTTCAATGAGACTTAAAGCTAAACTCCAGGATGAGCATTATTTTATGGATAATTTGCAAGCTAATGTTAAAAAAAATATACTGTCATACTGCTCAGTAGGGAGCAGGTCTTTTCACCTAGCTTAAGGGGCAACATAAAAATACACAAATATTTTAAAAAAACATGCTTATAGGATGTCTTAGAACTGTATGTGACATGTGGAACAGTAAAATGAAGTAATTTAAAAATGACAAAAAAACAGTGTGAGGTTCCCCATAAAATTTATACCAGCTCCTCAAACAGGCATGGAGTCTGGCTGGCCACAAAAGGGAGGGCAGTGAGATAGCACCCCTCACACCACCATCACCCCACTTCCTGTTCCATACCAGGCTACATGCCTTTTAACCATAGGGGGGTTTTTTGCAATGTAGTGGTATGGTCAAGCCTCTCCCGCTTGTAAGACACCTTGTCCCAATGTAGAAGAACAAGGGTTCTTCCCTATATCCTTTCAGCCAAAAAGGGTGTAGGGGTTTGTGGGTGGACCTAAAGGAATCGGAAAGCCCCCTTTAGAGTACCAGGCCACTTGCTTTTCAACATTCTTTGCAAGGCAAGGTTGCGGTCAAGCTTCTCCCCTTAGGACACCTTGTCCAAATGTTGAGGGACAAGGGCCTCTTCCCTCAAAAAAGGATGTGGGGAATTGTGGGTGGACTAGGAATCTGGAATGTCCCTTTTAGAATACCAGGCCATATGCCCTTCAACATTCTGTGTAAGGCAATGGTGCAGTCAAGCCTCTCCCGTTAGGACACCTTGTCCAAACGTTGAGGGACAAGGGCCTCTTCCCCCAAAAAGGATGTGGGGAATTGTGGGTAGACTAGGAATCTGGAAGCTCCCTTTAGAATACCAGGCCATATGCCCTTCAACATTCTGTGTAAGCCAATGGTGCAGTCAAGCCTCTCCCCCTAGGACACCTTGTCCAAATGTTGAGGGACAAGGGCCTCTTCCCCCAAAAAGGATGTGGGGAATTGTGGGTAGACTAGGAATCTGGAAGCTCCCTTTAGAATACCAGGCCATTTGCCCTTCAACATTCTGTGCAAGGCAAGAGTGCAGTCAACCCTCTTCCCCTAGGACACCTTGTCCAAATGTTGAGGGACAAGGGCCTCTTCCCTCAAAATAGGATGTGGGAAATTGTGGGTGGACTAGGAATCTGGAAGCCCCCTTTAGAAAACCAGACCATATGCCCTTCAACATTCTGTGCAAGGCAAGAGTGCGGTCAAGCCTCTCCCCCCCAGGAGACCTTGTCCAAAGTTTGAAGGACAAGGGCCTCTTCCCCCAAAATAGGATGTGGGGAATTGTGGGTAGACTAGGAATCTGGAAGCTCCCTTTAGAATACCAGGCCATATGCCCTTCAACATTCTGTGTAAGGCAATGGTGCAGTCAAGCCTCTCCCCCTAGGACACCTTGCCCAAATGTTGAGGTACAAGGGCCTCTTCCCTCAAAATAGGATGTGGGGAATTGTGGATGGACTAGGAATCTGGAAGCTCTCTTTAGAATACCAGGCCATTTGCCCTTCAACATTCTGTGCAAGGCAAGAGTGCAGTCAACCCTCTTCCCCTAGGACACCTTGTCCAAATGTTCAGGGACAAGGGCCTCTTCCCCCAAAAAAGGGTGTGGGGAATTGTGGGTGGACTAGGAATCTGGAATCTTCCTTTAGAATACCAGGCCATATGCCCTTCAACATTCTGTGTAAGACAAGGGTGCAGTCAAGCCTCTCTCCCTAGGACACCTTGTCCAAATGTTGAGAGGCAAGGGCCTCTTCCCTCAAAATAGCATGTGGGGAATTGTGGGTGGACTAGGAATCTGAAAGCCCCCTGTAAAATAGCGGGGCTCCCAAGTATTTCCCCCTCCCAGGGGAATGAGATCAGGGGTACATGGTACAAAAAAAAAGTAAAGACACCAACACTGTGACAAAGTCTTTTAATAACAAAGAAATGCAAACACTGTTACCCAATGTAAATTCTTCATTATTCGGGTCATCCACTGATGTAGATACATTGGCAATCATGATGTTTCGGCTGCCTAATGATGCTGCCCTGCCACGATCCTGCCACTAAATGACAGATCCCTGGCACTGCTATAATGTCTTTTTATATAATGCTTTAGGCAGGGTGCTGTTGACATGAGCCTGCGGGCCCCTCCCACCAAGATCGAACTTATCAAGAAACAAAGACCAACAGAAAGACAAAATAAGGCATGGAGACATAAATGGATGGGCAAGTTTGCTTTTAATATTAAAACTGAATTAAGTGGCCTTTTTGGTTTATAGTGCTCAGATGCAGTGAAGTTCCGCTTTACTATTTAGCACTCCTTATACAGTTCTATACACCTTGAAGAATTGGGACTATTAAGCTTGTCACACACATTACAATTTCATTGTATGATCTATGAACATTGTATGATCTATGAACGTTACTGGGCTTGAAAAGAGGTATTTCTTGAAGATGGAATAATTTGATTGAAAATTTTAAATGCATGTTAATTTGGGGCGAGAAGGTATTATGTGTGCACATTACACTCCAGCAATAAGGATGCTGTTCATAGATCATACAATGAAATTGTAAAGTAAAAGTTTTGGCTATACATACATAAATACCATTTAAGGTGTGCTAAAATTACCTACAAAAAATATTAGATAGGCTTCTTTAGCATGCCTTAAAGTGACACCAAACAATATCTTCATTTTCCAAAAATAATCCATACACCTCCACTACTTAATGGCACCTGTAATCTATTTTTTCAAATTTAAATGGTCCATCGTTGATAGTCCATCTTAGGAGTGAGCAAGAGATGATGGCCATTTTCCTATGTACAGAGGGACCATGAAGGACAGAGGGACCATGGGGAATGAATGTAGCCACCCTCAAGCAGGAATCTGGATCACAGCAGCAAGACCAATTAATTTGGAGGAGACTGAGAGCAAGAGAAGGACTTTGTTTTTGAGTTAAAAATAAATTTTTTAATAGATTTTTCTTTATTTAAACCAGAGTTCAGTTTCACTTTAATTGCATTTTAAATGCAATTGCAGCTTGATGAGTAAGGCCAATATGTTATGAAACGTTGAGGCTGCACATCTTTCTAAATGTTAGTTGCCTGGCTGTCATACTTACCCTTTGTTGATTAGCATATTGAGAAAAGGGTCCACAATTGCAGCCCACTATTGCTCTCCCCTGACAGGTCTACTTTAGGAAATTTGTAGATCAAAGCCTTCAACATTTGGCATCTGGAGCTTTTTTTTTTTTGCAAAGTCAAGGCCCCTGGGAAAAGTAAGAGTTATGTAAAGTCCTCACTGGGAAATTACTGGAATTTCTAAACTTTGTTGTTATAGCATTTTCAGTATAATTCTGTGTTTTGTGAAGTGTTACATGACAATGGAAAGCCAAATTAGCCACAAAGAAAAAAGAGCCTCGTTTAAGGTCCACCAACCCTGGCTCGAAGTTTTACAGCTAACGGGATTAATTGTACCATCCAAGTGAAGTGGCCAATAAATGTCATCTACAGAGAGGAATTCCAGCTGACAACCATCTCCAGTTCATAATTCACGCCTCTGATTTAAAGCTACAAATAAAATTGAAACCTTTTATAACGCATGGTGCCCCTAATTACCTCTTTTCCAGGTCATCTCCAGATGGTCTTACTAGTTTTTTACAGTAACATTAAAGTTTAGGGAGACCACATCCTAAGGGCAAGATGATAATAAGACTTCACTGGTCTTTGTTCTTTCCTTTTTTTAGTTTTTTTAAAATAATATATAAAAAAAGCCCAGACACTGGTCAAAACAAAACAAAACAAAAAAACAAAACAATAACCTTATAAAAACAGCTCTCACCAATTCTGGCACTGTCCCTTGCAGACTCACCAAATCTGGATCCATTGCCACTGGGCACACTGATTCACCCAATGTCAATCAACCCATGTTTCCAGTGTGTCCAGATTTTGGAATTATTCAAGACTTACCCACTACTAGATAAAAAAAGAGGACAATGGAAATAGAAGAAGAGTACAATGAAGATAGAAGAATAGGACCATGGATATAGAAGAACAGGGCCATGGAGATACAAGAAGAAGACCATGGAGGTAGAAGAATAGGACCACGGATACAGAAGAAGTAGACCATGGAGATAGAAGAAGGCCATAGAGATACAAGAAGAAGCCCATGGAGGTAGAAGAATAGGACCACGGATATAGAAGAAGTAGACCATGGAGATAGAAGAAGGCCATGGAGATACAAGAAGAAGACCATTGAGGTAGAAGAAGAGGACCATAGAGACGGAAGATGATCAAGGAGATACAAGAAGACGACCATAAGATAGAAGAAGAGGACCCTTGATGTCAAACAACTGACTCAAAGACACCTGAAGACACATTTATGAAGCAGTGAATGTGTCTTTCACCTCCCCTGCACTTTAGTAACACTTATAGGTCTTGTCCCTCCCCTAGCCTGTGAATGGACAGTGAAAATAGAAGCAGCACCCTGATGGGTTCATCTTGCTCACTCTGCTCCCTCTTCGTATCAGCATGCTCCATGCACTGAATCACAACTGATTGTCTCCTGCTTCTTCTTTCCAGTCTGAGCTCTGCTGTATGGGAAATTTCAAGTGGCTGATATCAAGTCATGTTGGTGTGTTTGCATTTAAAATAATACATTTAAGGATGTATTAGTGAATCCATCGCTACTCCTCTTCTAGGCTAAATGACCCAACATATTTCAACCCACTACCAGTGTACCCTGATTTTTGCAGCATTTAGGACCTGCCCACCATTGGAGAAAGAAGAAGAGGACCCTTGATGTCAAACAAATGAACCAAAGATACCAGCAGTGAATGCGACTTTAACTTCTCCTGCAGTTCAGTAACATTTACAGTTTTTGTCCATCCCTCAGCCTGTAAATAGACAGTGAAAGGAGAAGTAGCACCCTGATGAGCTCATCTCTCAGGTCACTCTGCTCTCTCCTCATATCACCATTGCACTGAAGCACCACTGACTGGCTACTTGTGCTGCTTCTACCTTTTCCAGTCCTGATGTGCGGGAGATTGCAAGAGCCTGATACCACGTCAAATTCATGTGTGTTTATAACTGATATTTTTTTTTGTGAATAAATGGGGTTACTCATTTACTTGGGTGAGGGGTGATATCTGGGGCCTCCTTATTTTTATAGGGGGCTTCCAGATTCCAATAAGCCCCCCTCCACAGACCCCCACAACCACCGGGCCAGGGTTGTGAAGAAGAGGCCATAGTCCTCATCAACATGGTGGATTTACATTGTGGGACGTAACATTTTTGTTTAATTAAAGGACTTTCATTTAAAGTAATAGTCCAGAGCTACTATACATTAATTTTTGTCTTTTATATCTGCCTGGTGCTTAACTTTACGTTTATGGCTATAGAAGAACATTCTTATCCAGTGACATATGCAAAGTGTCTTCTCTATATCTCAGACCCTGATGATGTCCATATAATTACGTATATATAAAAACTGTCCACTGCTGTGTTATATGGAGAAGGTGACCCATTCTTAAGAGAAACCCAGCTGTATGAAGCAAGATTGTGGTTAGGGTGCAGTGTGGTGCGCCAGTGGCAATGAATTTTCTCAGAGGCCGAGTTGGATGAGAACAATATATTTAGAAAGTCCCAACAATGTACAATCAGGCCCGGCGGGAAGGCACAGCTGACCGGATCCACTTACAGACCGTAGCAGAAGATTGTGATCCCAACATGATGGCGACAACTTCCGCAGCGATGAACGGGAATGTGGCCTGGCCAGTCCACACCCAAATGAGAGGCTTCCTAAGTGGAGATAGTGTAATCCCTGCACTTTCCCTACTTCTCAGGAACCTTTCCCTGCTGCTACGTGCTGTCCCTGCTAAACAGAGAACCTGTCCCTACACTAGCCACTTACACAGAGTGCCCCAAACCCAGGAGCCAGAGTCTTAAATAGATTCTGCCCTGACCCAGCATTGCCACCTAGGTCATGTGGGGTGCCCCCGTCCAATTGGACAACTGTCTCTTTTGTGACTGCAGGGGGTCCTAGAAGAACCAAGTTATTCATGACTTCCTTCCCCTACTGCATCGCCGCTTTGGTTGAGTGCCATCTACAGTGGGGAGTATAGACTACCTGCCTACAAGATGGCTACAGTACACCAATGTAATGGCACAACACATTCCTGTTCCTGGTCCACCTTGGAAATCTATCAAGGTTCATGCATACCTCACCATTCTACCTCTAATAGAAGCCACCAACCAATAAACTACTTATAGTAGTATAGGGGACTTTCACCTTTTGCCCTTCTGGGTGAGAACACTTAGCAAGGCCTCTTCAACATCAAACAGAGCCTATCCTATCATCACATATATAGCTAACACAGGGGAAAACTAACACACTCTTGTGGAAGAATAAAAGTCAAAAAAGTGTCTTTCTTTAAAAAAAGATGACATCATGATATCAATACAGTGCCTTAAAAAAGTATTCATACCCCTTGAAATTTCACACGTATTTTATTGGGATTTTATGTGATAGATCAACACAAAGTGGCACATAATTGTGAAGTGAAAGGAAGTAGATAAATGGTTTTCAAATTTTTTTACAAATAAATATCACAAAATTGTGGCGTGCATTTGTATTCAGCCCCCTTTACTCTGATACCCCTAACTAAAATCTAATAGAGACAATTGCCTTCAGAAGTCACCCAATTAGTAAATAGAGTCCACCTGTGTGTAATTTGATCTCTGTTTAAATACAGCTGTTCTGTGAAGCCCTCAGAAGTTTGTAGGAGAACCTCAGTGAAAAAACAGCATCATGAAGGCCAAGGAACACACCAGACAGGTCAGGGATAAAGTTGTGGAGAAGTTTAAAGCAGGGTTAGGTTATAAAAAAATATCCCAAGCTTTGAACATCTCATGGAGCACTGTTCAATACATCGTCTGAAAATGGAAAGAGTAGGGCAACTGCAAATCTACCAAGACATGTCCGTCCACCTAAACTGACAGGCCGGGCAAGGAGAACATTAAGAGAAGCAGCCAGGAGGTCCATGGTAACTCTGGAGGAGCTGCAGAGATCCACAGCTCAGGTGGGAGAATCTGTCCACAGGACAACTATTAGTCGTGCTCTCCACAAATCTGACCTTTATGGAAGAGTGGCAATAAGAAAGCCATTGTTGAAAGAAAGCCATAAGAAGTCCCATTTGCAGTTTGACAGAAGCCATATGGGGGACACAGCAAATATGTGGATGAAGGTGCTCTGGTCAGATGAGACCAAAATTTAACTTTTTGGCCTGAAAGCAAAAAGCTATGTGTGGCGGAAAACTAACACTACACATCACCCTGAACACGCCATCCCCACCGTGAAACATGGTGGTGGCAGCATCATGTTGTGGGGATGCTTTTCTTCAGGATGGACAGGGAAGCTAGTTAGAGTTGATGGAAGCCAAATACAAGGCAATCTTAGAAGAAAACCTGTTAGAGTCTGCAAAAGACTTGATACTGGGGCGGAGGTTCACCTTCCAGCAGGACAACGACCCTAAACATACAGCCAGAGCTACAATGGAATGGTTTAGATCAGGGATGTCCAAACTACGGCCCTCCAGCTGTTGCGGAACTACACGTCCCATGAGGCATTGTAAAACTCTGACCATCACAGTTATGACTAGGCATGATGGGAAATGTAGTTCCTGAACAACTGGAGGGCCATAGTTTGGAGACCCCTGGTTTAGATCAAAGCATATTCATGTGTTTGAATGGCCCAGTCAAAGTCCAGACCTAAATCCAATTGAAAATCTGTGGCAAGACTTGAAAATTTCTGTTCACAGACGCTCTCCATCCAATCTGACAGAGCTGGAGTTATTTTGCAAAGAAGAATGGGCAAAAATGTCACTCTCTAGATGTCCAAAGCTGGTAGAGACATCCCCAAAAAGACTTGTAGCTGTAATTGCAGTGAAAGGAGGTTCTACAAAGTATTAACTCTGGGGGGCTGAATACAAATGCACCACACACTTTTCACATATTTTTAAAAAATTATTAAAACCATTTATAATTTTCCTTCCACTTCACAATTATGTGCCACTTTGTGTTGGTCTATCAACATCCCAATAAAATACATTTACATTATTGGTTGTAACACGACAAAAATGTGGAAAATTTCAAGGGGTATAAATACTTTTTTCAAGGAACTGTATATATCTGATCATTGTCAAACCATTCTCTAAAGCCCAGCTGATCTTTCAGCCTAAAAAATCATCCAAATACATTCCAGGGGCGTAAAAAAAAATGTTGCTCAAAGACTTAAGGTTCATATTGTATAGAAAGCAACCACAGCCTGGGTAGAAAAGCCTGTCCCCTGCTAGGATGCTGCAGAGTGGAACCCATACTCTCTGTGGGAAAGCAGTGGTCTCTATGCAAAAGTCCAACCTGCTTCCTGCTGCATCAAAGCTAGAACTCTCCGATCACCAGCAGGCAGCACAAGCTTTGCTGATTGAAGAGCTATTGATCTGACTCAGCAGATGGTGTGTTCCTTCCTCAAAGAGAGCAAGGGTCCATCTCTGCACCATGCGGGTGACGGACAGGCTTCTCTATACAAGCTGTTGCTGCTTTCTACAGAATATGAACGGTAAGTCTTTAAACACCTTTTATTTTGATGCCCATGCAATGTCTTTAGAAGATTTTAACCTGAAAGTCCAGCTAGGATTTTTAGTGGGGCTTCACCCAAAAAGGGACCTCAAGACCGGTGAAGTACCAGCCCGGGTGGGGACAGTGCTGGAGCCCTGGGCAAGTGTCCTTTTATTAAAAGTCAGCAGCTACAGTATTTGTAGCTGCTGACTTTTAATTTTTTTTTTTTCATACAGCCTGAAGATCCTCTTTAAGACCCGTCAACCTCTCTACAGAAACTTCCAGATGCACAAGATTTTTTGTGTCCTTGTCCCTGACACTTTGGGACTTCATTATTGTAAACTTTATTTTTCAATATTCGTTTTGCTTCTGCCAGAATACAAATGGAAAGCACATCTGCTTTGATATTTCAGTAAGTAAGAAATGCAATTTTTTTTTTTTCCTGTGTTCATTAAAAAGAAAAAAAGAAAACAAAAATCATAAAGTGAAAAAGGAAACCGCAGAATGGAAAGAGTAAATTAATCACACAATTTCTGAAGAAGGAGCAAACGAAAGAGAACAAAGAATATTAAGGAATAAATAAAAGAACTGCAAAATATTTTCCTGTCTTAATTTAAATGCAAAAAAAAAAAAAAAAATAGGAAAAAATAATATTGATGGGAAAATAGAAAAACAGAAATGGGATCCAGATTGAGAGGCCAATATGTTAGTCTGTGAAAGGTCAGAGCCGCTAAATCCCATAATCCATAGCAATCACAGCGCATGAAACACATTTCAATCCATAACACATCCATAGAAAGAGTAAATGGTGTTTGTTCTATTGATCCCTAAAATCAGCTGTAGGAAAATGGATTTTGTTGGAGCGCCCTTCTTATCCTGAGAAGATGAAGATAGACAACCAACCCAGACCAGCCAGGTAACAATTTTGTTTATTGAATAGGAGGAAACTGATCAGGATTATCAGAAATCACTGAAGTCACGCACACACAATGATATCGGATGAATAATCATCCATTTTTTTTTTTTTTTGCATGCAAGTCTCATATCAAAAATGAAGAGGTTAATCAACTTACGAATATTTTCATAGGACAGAATACAACTTGAGAAGTGATGTATTGTATTACAATCTGATATCATACGAGAAAAATATTTCTGCTTGTCCCTTCTGATAATTTTAGATGAACTGTCATGATCTGCTCTCGAAAGCTCTGTACTAACAATCAAATGATCATACGACTGCCTCGAAAGCAGTAATTCTCGTATGATTTTCTGATTGTGTGTACTAGGCTTTATCTGGTCTCTTGTCTATAGTTCAGTGACATCACTGGGAATGCAGCCTATTAATTGACTAGAGAATGGTGATATCACTGAGAATGCAGCCTATCAATAGGTAGAAACCAGTGACATCACTGAGAATGCAGCCTATCCAATCACTAGGAACCAGTGACATCTCTGAGAATGCAGCCTATCCATTCACTAGAGACCAGTGACATCTCTGCGAATGCAGCCTATCCAATCATTAGAGAACAGTGACATCACTGAGAATGCAGCCTATCCAATCACTAGAGACCTGTGACATCACTGAGAATGCAGCCTATCCATTCACTAGAAACCAGTGACATCTCTGCGAATGCAGCCTATCCAATCACTAGAAACAGTGACATCACTGAGAATGCAGCCTATCCAGTCACTGGAAACCAGTGATATCACTGAGAATGCAGCCTATCCAATCCTTAGAAAACAGTGACATCACTGAGAATGCAGCCTATCCAATCACTAGAGAACAGTGACATCACTGGGAATGCAGCCTATCCAGTCACTGGAGACCAGGGGCATCACTGAGAATGCAGACTATCAATCAGTAGAGACTGATTACTTCACTGAGAATTAAGCCTATCCATTGACTAGAGAATGGTGACATCACTGAGAATGCAGCCTATCAATAAGTAGAGACCAGTGACATCACTGAGAATGCAGCCTATCCATTCGCTAGAGACTGGTGACATCACTGAGAATGTAGCCTATCAATCAATAGAGACCAGTGACATTAGTGAGAATGAAGCCTATCCATTCACTAGAGACTGGTGATATCACTGAGAATGAAGCCTATCTATTGCCTAGAGAATGGAGACATCACTGAGAATACAGCCTATCCTTTTACTAGAGGTCAGGGACATCACTGATAATGCAGCCTATCAATCAGTAATCCTAATGGAAAGAGCAATAGTAATAAAATCAATAGCTGCTGGCACAATTCTCCTGGTGTAGAAAATAGTATCAATCAGTAAAGACCAGTGACATCACTGAGAATAGAGCCTATCCATTCACTAGAGACTGGTGACATCACTGAGAATAGAGCCTATCCATTCACTAGAGACTGGTGACATCACTGAGAATAGAGCCTATCCATTCACTAGAGACTGGTGACATCACTGAGAATAGAGCCTATCCATTCACTAGAGACTGGTGACATCACCGAGAATAGAGCATATCCATTCACTAGAGACTGGTGACATCACTGAGAATAGAGCCTATCTATTCACTAGAGACTGGTGACATCACTGAGAATAGAGCCTATCCATTCACTAGAGACTGGTGACATCACTGAGAGTCACACTGTACTTTTTCTTTTCATATTCTGCCATTATTTCTTGTTTTTTTATGTAGAAGGTCCAGTTTAAAACACATTTACCTTTTCCTTTAAGTGTATCATAGCCTAAAAAAAAAAAAAAAAAAAAAGAGGATAATTTACATTAACGGTGGGAGAGGCTTAAAGTGGTGTTCCACCCTAAAAAAAAAAATCCATGACTGTGCCTAAAAAAAAATATTTTTACCTACTTCTAAATGCCTGTTGCTAGGGGGTCCCTCGTAGTCTGCCTCTTCCAGTGCCTGGGCTGGTGACATCACTTCCCCCTCGCCACAGGAAGAGCTTGGCTCTGCTCCCTCCCTCCTGTCAATCATCTGGGACCCATTACAGGTCCCAGGTGACTGAGCGGCCAATCACGGCGCACGGCACCGCTCGCGCATGCGCACTGGGTGCCAGGCTGTGAAGCCACAGCCCGGCGCCCACAGTTGCAATGCCGGCGCCGCTGAACGGAGGGGGAGATGAGCGGGGCTTCGATCCCCCGCATCGCTGGACCCTGGGACAGGTAAGTGTCCAATTAAAATTCAGCAGCTGCAGTATTTGTAGCTGCTGACTTTTAATTTTTTTTTTTTTTTCATGGGCCCTTGTCTTTAAAGGGACATAATCAGGTTAAATAGAACCTGTTCCTCCTTGTACCCATAAAATATGCTTTATTTGCTGTACCACAAAGAAGAGGCCTCATGTACACTACAGCGGCTAAACTGTTCAGGAGCAGTTGGGCGTTTCTTCCAGCAGCCCCTGAACTCTCCTCTGTTATCCTGTGTATACAAATTTTGGTGTATGGGGTTGGAATGTTATACACAATCAATCCTCTAGAAGGTACCGTCCCCACAATTGAACAATAGAAACCAGTGAGTAGTATGGGACTTTAAATGTACATTTTGAGGTATATTAGACACAGACAGCAAAGTATAAAATATAACAATTTTATTAGGTATCACATAGATTAAAATACTAAATTTTAAAAGCATATTCACAAATTCAGCTGCCATACAGATATCTATCTTGGCCTTTGGATCCGATTGATCAGCCAACGCGTTTCGTCATCAGGGCCTCAGAACTTCTAAAAAGCACTGTAATAACGTACAAAACAAATATACATGAGACATTTACTCATTTAATATCATAAACTATTTTATATACATTTGTTTAACAACAATATAACAACGTATTGTATCCATCATGAGAAAAAAAAGGAGTGTACATGTACACTCAGTCGTTTATAGTAGTTTAGAGACAGTCGAGGTTACAGGCACTTTTTGAAAGCAGAAAAACCACATACGGGACTGTATTTTACAGGCATTCCAAGCGCCATATGCTTGTAACCTTACGTAACCGCGATCAGGCGTGTTTGCGTTTATAAGCGTTTTTAAAGGGGAAAAGATTTCTGATCATTTTTTAACACATAAAAAAAAAAAAAAATAACACAAATTTCACCACATGCTGTTGCCTGCATCAATGGATGAGTCTAGCAGCGATGAACTCTGGTCCTCTCACCTAAATTTCTACGTCTTTGGAGCTTCAGCAACATCAGGAGCATTTCCTCACACATGCTCATAATTGGATCCATAGTGAAAACACAAGCCCACTGCTCTCTCTGCTGCTGATCTCTTCTCTCACAGAAAGGCTGAAATAGTTAATGATTGACTTGTTTTTCATGCATTTTGGGTATTTGGGAGGGTCTCCTGAGGTTATCCTTAAAAAAACGTTTCTAACCGCAAACGCTCATAACTGCTGCTAATCTCACATAAACTCGGTATGTAAAAGCTGCAAAATGGACATTTTTCACCATCGTCAGTTTTCAGTTGTAAAGTTTCCAGTGTTCAGAAAAGGTTTTCAACCGCCCTGAGTACATGAACCCTAACAGACATACATAAACCTCAGCACCATATTTATTTTTATGATGAAACTGTTCCATTACATATGATTTTGTGCACTCTAAAAATAGACTGAGCACTAACACTTTGTCTGAACCTGCTTTATGAAGGTCAGAAGTACATAATGTAAAATATAATGTATAGAGTGCAGGAGTCTGTAAGGTTTGGGTGTGTAGTACAAAGAGTTCAAGGGTCAGGAATATGTAACACATAAAATGCTGTGGCCAGGTGTGTGTAACATACCGTGTGCAGGGGTCATGAGTTTATAAAGGAACAGAGTGCAGGGATCAGGAGTATGAAATGCAAGGGTCAGGAGACTGTAACATTTTCCCTGCAAGCAATACTCTTCCCCACCTGCTCCTCTAAGCAAACCACACCTATCCCCAATTCAGCCTTAATCTGAATCTGCAAAAGACGAGAGGGGGAGAGAGGGCGAGAGAGCTGAGAGGGGAGAGAGGGGAGAGAGCCAAGAGGGGAAGAGAGAGGAGAGAGCCGAGAGAGGGTGAGCAAGACAAAAGGGGAGAGAGTGAGAGGGGAAAGAGGGTGAGAGAGCTGAAAGGGGAGAGAGGGTGAGAGAGCCGAGAAGGGAGAGAGCTGAGAGGGCGAGAGAGCGAGAAGGGAGAGAGCTGAGAGGGCAAGAGAGCTGAGAGGGTGAGAGAGCCGAGAGGGTGAGAGTCGAGAGGGCGAGAGAGCCGAGAGGGGAGAGAGGGCGAGAGAGCCATGAGGGGAGAGAGGGCAAGAGAGGGGAGAGAGCCGAGAGGGGAGAGAGCAGGAGGGGAGAAAGCAAGGGGAAGAGAGCTGAGAGGGCAAGAGATGAGAGAGGGGAGAGAGCTGAGAGGGTGAGAGAGCCGAGAGGGGTGAGAGTGAGAGGAGAGAGAGCCGAGAGGGAAGAGAAGGCGAGAGAGCCAAAAGAGGGTGAGCAAGCCAAAAGGGAGAGAGCGAGAGAGGAAAGAGGGTGAGAGAGCTGAAAGGGGAGAGGGGAGAGAGGGCGAGAGAGCCGAAAGGGGAGAGAGCCAAGGGGGGTAGAGAGCTGAGGGGTAGAGAGCTGAGAGGGCGAGAGAGGAGAGAGCCGAGAGGGGAGAGAGCCGGAGGGGAAAGAGAGCAAGGGAGCTGAAAGGGGAGAGAGACGAGAGGAAAGAATGGGCGAGAGAGCCGAGAGGGGAGAGTGGGCGAGAGAGCCAACGGGGGAGAGAGGGCGAGAGAGCCAAGAGGGGAGAAAGTGAGGGGGGAGAGAGCCGAGAGGGCAAGAGATGAGAGGGGAGAGAGCCGAGAGGGTGAGAGAGCCAAGAGGAGAGAGAGCCGAGAGGAGAGAGAGCCGAGAGGGCGAGAGAGAGCGAGAGGGAAGAGAGGGCGAGTGAGCCAAGAGAGGGTGAGTGAGCCAAAAGAGGAGAGAGCGAGAGGGGAAAGAGGACAAGAGATCTGAAAGGGGAGAGAGCCGAGAGGGGAAAGAGGACGAGAGAGCTAAAAGGGGAGAGAGACGAGAGGGGAGAGAGGGCGAGAGAGCTGAGAAGGGAGAGAGCTGAGAGGGGAGAGAGGGCAAGAGAGCTGAGAGGGTGAGAGCCGAGAGGACAAGAGAGCCGAGAGGGGAGAGGGGAGAGAGCGGGAGGGGAGAGAGGGGAGAGAGCGAGAGGGGAGAGGGTGAGAGAGAGGAAGAGAGGGCGAGTGAGCCGAAAGAGGGTGAGCAAGCCAAAAGGGGAGAGAGTGGGAAGGGAAAGAGGACAAGAGAGAGCTGAAAGGGGAGAGAGCCGAGAGGGCGAGAGAGTCGAGAAGGGAGAGATCGCAAGAGAGCTGAGAGGGTGATAGAGGAGAGAGCCGAGAGGGGAGAGAGGGTGAGAGGGGAGAGAGGGCAAGAGAGCTGAGAGGGTGAGAGAGCCGAGAGGGCGATAAAGCCAAGAGGGGAAAGAGGACGAGAGAGCTGAAAGGGGAGAGAGCCGAGAGGGGAGAGAGCCGAGTGGGCAGAGAGCCGAGAGGGTGAGAGAGCCGAGAGGGGAGAGAGCCGAGAGGGGAGAGAGCTGAGAGGGGAGAGAGCGAGTGGGAGAAAGGGGAGAATGGGAGAAAGGAAAGAAAGAAAGAAAAAGAAAGAGAGAGAAGGGGGGGAGGGATAAAGAACTTTGAAGAAAATAGAAGAAGAAAGAAAGAGAGTGGAAGTCAGAGAGAAAAAGGTAAGATGAATGTAGGTGATAAGAACAGGAAGGGGAACAGAGAAACAGAGTGAAAAAGAAGGAGATGGAGAGACAATGATATACTCTTTGGGGTTTATTTACTAAAGCTGGAGAATGCAAAATCAGGTGCATTTCTGCACAGAAACCAATCGGCTTCCAGGTTTTTTTGCCAAAGCTTAATTGAACAAGCTGAAGTTATACAGTAAGCTGATTGGCTACCATGCCCAGGTGCACCAGATTCTGAGTGCAGCAGACTTAGTAAATTTGCCCCTTTATATTAATAGAGATCTCCCGGGGATGTGAGCTCTCTATAGAGGTGTACCCCTCCTCCTCCGGCCACAATGAGAAATGTATCCCTGCACAGTACACAGAACCCCCCCCCCCCATACAAGCTGTATAACTTCAGCTTGTTACACCGCTCTATGACGGCCATCACTCTATTATCAGCAACGACAACTCATTATCTCCTCCGCACAGCACTCATAGACCCTTCAACAGGTCTGTGTAGAGCTCAGCACACCAAGAGCACTGGGGGTACTGACATTTATCAGTGCTCCATTACACACACATTACACATGGTAATACTGACATTTCTCCACCCACCAAAAGATTACTATATATACACCATATATGTGATAGATAGATATTTTATGGAAGATGTATTCTAAAGACGGATCTATACATTTCTCCCTACACATTCATTCTATCTATCTATCTATCTATCTATCTATCTATCTATCTATCTATCTATCTATCTATGTCTATCTTGCTTCCTTTCTTCCAACTATCTATTTTATAATTAGCTAATTTTGCTGTCTATTTTTAATTACCTTTGATTGCTGTATTCATGATCTTAAAATAGTATTTGTATATACATGGTAATTTCAATTGATTTCCAGGTAGGAGATCCTTGCCCAGGTCACCTCTGCCTGCCTTGAGCACAGTGCCCCCCCCCCACACACCACCAGGTGACCACCAGCTGGTCCTGTACCCCAACCCCTGCCCATGTACCCCACCATCATCTGTATATCCCCCCACCTACAATATTACCCTCTCTCTCTTATCCTCCCTGCCCCACGCATCACCTGCAAAGATTTAATTTTTTTCTTAAAATTGTTACGATAGTGAAACTTCATTTACTTTCAAGGGATTTGGGGAGCTGCAAAGCAGGCTGAGGTTAAGCACACATTTCTGCTAAATTCACGGAGAGGACTGAGAAGATAACACAATGCCAGTGTTACAGCAGAAAACATATCATGATGGAGGTATGTGGTCCAGATGATGTGTAATGGAAGGATTGGGGCAGGTACAGATACAGTAAGTCCATCTGTTGCTTTTTTTTTTTTTCATCTGCAATCAACAGAAATAAATGTAAGATCCCTTAATTCTGTGTGTACAGCTGACCTAAGCAAAGAATTGCAGGAGAGTCCTACTACCTACCTATCTAGCAGGTATAGGTGACCATTTCAGTGTCCCTTGTGTTTGTAACAAACTGGGCACACAGAATAGGAGCCCCTTGGCAGCTAGGTATGTGCCCTGCATTTTGCACCTAAATTATGTTGTTTTCCTGGGTGGGTACCTACTGCCCCTGCTATAAAACCTAATGATTTCTAAAAATTGGCACCTACCCCTCAGATAGTCTACTAGCAGTTTCTAGCAATGGCAAGTCACTATTGGCCATACTTGTAATATCACATACCTATTTTTATGAACAAATGACATTGATATTTCCTAATATGCAGTCTATACCTTACATATGTATCAGATTGCATGGCCTCAATGGCGTCCCTAGGGGGGACCAGAGGGGGCCCTGACCCCCCCAACATTATGCTGTGCCCCACCATGTGCCCCCTCACCATGTTACGCCACTGGAGTAACACAGTCTCTATTAAGAGGGAGAGCGTCCCCAGTCAGCTCCTGCTGGTGATTCCTCCCCCCTCCCTCTGCTCGCTGACACTGCATAATGCGAGCACTCACACAACCATGGCTGCCCGATCTGCTCCTTCCCCGGCATCCTCAATGGCAGGGAGAAGAGCGAGTTGCAGGAAGGACTCCACCAGGACACTCAGTTACTGAAAAAACAGACTGATTTCTCCCATCCTTAGGACAGGAGAACCAGCCTGTAAATTCCAAGAGATGCCAGACCAGCGCTGTCAATAGCAGGGGCAGGACAGCAAGAGGAGGCTGGGGAACCCCACAGTGGCAGAACACCAGGGCTCAGTGGCAAGACAACCTTTGCAACCCTGATAGTTCTCCCACTGCTTTGGACCCTTATATTTTCTTGGTATGCTGGTGACGTATATCTCTTGTTTTCTGCCACCCTGGGGGGGCCCCATTACAGTAGGAAGGGAGCTCACTGCAGAATATGTGAAAGGGCCGTTGTGGGATCATAGTAAAGGGCCCCAGGATATATATATATATATATAATTGCATGTTATAGTTGCCCCCCTACTTTTGTCCCTGTCCCCCCATGTGCCCCCCCTAAATATGAAAGCTGGAGACGCCACTGCATGGCCTGATAACCTAAGGTTTTATAGGAGAGTCCTACTACCTACCTGCCTGCTTTAGGTGACCATCTCATCTGTATCTTGGGTACCTAATGCACCTGCCATTTATTAACATTAGGAGCTACCCCTCAGGTAGTCTGCTAGACTGCTAGATGCCCTGATCGCCCAAAGGTTTGCAGAGGAGTCCTACCACCTACCTTCCAGCAATAGGTGATCACCTCAGTATCCCTTGTGCCTTTACCAAACCTGGTACCTAGAAGTCATTTGGCAGCTAGGTAGGTGGTTTGCAATTTACACCCAAATAGTGTAGTTTTAATTCTATCCTGGGGACCCCCTACTATATAACCTAGTTATCTATAAACAATGATACCCACCCCCATTTAGATGACAACCACCCCCATATCTATGTCAAGTCACATTAATAGAGCTTGTAATATCAAAAAGCAATTCCTATGCCAAAGGCAAATATATAAATAAATACAATAACCCCCCCCCCGCACTATAGCCGAATGACGACTAAAGGCCGGGCCTTAATTGCCGGGAGGGCGTCATATGAGTCTATGAGACTTGGCTGATCACAGATCGGATTAAGGTGCTGATCCTGGCCCCTTACCACGTGATCAGCTGTCAGCCAATGACAGCTGATCACATGATGTAAACAGAAGATCGGTAATAGTTTTTTTGGGGGTTTTTTTTGAGGGAAAAAAAACCCGATCACCGGCTTCTGTCAGAGGGACATCGGACAGGCTGCCCCATCTGTGCCCACCAGTGCCAGCTACCAGTGCCCATAGTGCCACCTACCTTTGCCCAACAGTGCCACCCATCAATGCTCACCAGTGCTGCCAATCAATGCCCATCAGTGCCTCGTCATCAGTGCCACGATCAGTGCCACCCATCAGTGTCACCTACGAGTGCCTACCAGTGCCCATCAGTGCCACCCATCAGTACCCATCAGTGACATCTTATCAGTGCCCATCAGTGCAGCCTATTAGTGCCCATCAGTGCAGCCTCATCAGCGCACATCAATGATAGAGAAAACTTACCTGTTTTCAAAATTTTATAACTATGAAACTGTTTTTTTTTTTTTTTTTTTTTTAATTTTCTGTCTTTTTTAGTTTTTTTAGCAAATAATAGAAACACCCAACAGTGATTAAATACTACCAAAAGAAAGCTCTATTTGTGTGAAAATAATTATATAAACTACATTTGGGTACAGTGTTGCATGACCACGCAATTGTCATTCAAAGTGCCACAGCGCTGAAAGCTGAAAATTAGTCTGAGCAGGAAGGGGGTTTAAGTGCCCGTTAAGCAAGTGGTTAAGATTCCCTGATATATTTAATTGCCACATGCATCAAATTGGAAGCTTTCAGCTCTTAGGGGTTGGTCCTATTACCTACCTGCCAGGTGTAGGTAACCATCTCAGAGTCCCTTGAGTCTGCACCAAGCATGGTACTCAGAGTAGAAGCCCCTGCAATATTTAGCTAGGTGCCCTGCAATTTTTACCCAAATGTTGTGATTTTCCTTGTACCCTGCCTCTGCTATATAACCCGGTCATCTACAGTACTGTATAAACATTACCACCTAACACCACCCACCTATATAGATTACCAGTAGGTGATAATGAGGGTGAGTCACTACAATATATTATTATATAGCAGTTCCTACGCTAAAGGCAAATACATACAGTGACGATCTCCCATTATTTAACTGCCACATGCATCAAATTGCAAGTTCCCAACCCTTTAGGGGTCTCTCTATATATCAGAATGCATGCCCTGATCATCCAGGTTTGTAGAGGAGTCGTACTACCTATCTGCCAGGTATAGGTGACCATCTCAGTGTCCCTTGTGTCTTCACCATCCCTAGAACCTAGATTAGAAGCCCCTTTGCAGCTAGGTAGGTGCCCTGCAATTTTATTTACCCAAATGTTGTGGTTTTCCTTTCATCCTGGGTACCTACTGCCCCAACTATATAACCTAATTATTTATAAATATTAACACCTACCCCCCCCCCTATATAGATTACCAGTAGGTGACAATCATGGCAAGTCACTATGGGTTGGTTTGTTAAAACTGGAGAGTGCAAAATCTGGTGTAGCGTTGCATAGAAACCAATCAGCTTCCAGACTTTTTGTCAAAGGTTAGTTGAACAAACTGATTGGCTACTATTCACGGCTGCACCAGATTTTGCACTCTCCAGTTTTAGTAAATCAACCCCAGTGTATAGAGCTTGTATTATCAAAAGCCAAACGGCAAATAAATTAAATTAAACTTTATTAATATATTAAACTGCCATACTGTATGTATCACATTGCAAGCTCCCAGCCATTAGGGGATTTGCAGGAAAGACCTACTACCTACCTGTCAGGTATAGGTGACCATCTCAGTGTTCCTTGTGTCTGCACCATCTCTAGTGTAGAAGCCCCTTGGCAGCTAGGTAGGTGCCCTGTAATATTCACCAATTTGGTGTGGTTTTCCTTTCATCATGGGTACCTACTGCCCTGACTTTATAGCCTAATCATTTATAAACATGACCACTTAATCCTCATATAGATTACCAGTAGGTGTTAGCTACGGCAAGTCATTATTAATAAATGCTTTAATTTCCAAATGCCAAAGGCAAATGCATCAAATAAAAATGTCCTAATATATTTAACTATCATGTGCATGAAATTACAACCTCGAACCCTCAAGGGTTTGCAGGAAATATTCTACCACCTACCTGCCAGATAAGGTTGACCTTCTCAGAGTCCCTTGTGTCTGCACCATCCCCAGTACCCATATTAGAATCCCCTTGGCAGCTAGGTAGGTGCCCTGCAAAAGTTTACCCAAATGGTGTGGATTTCCTTTCATCCTGTGTACATAATACCCCAACTATATAACCTAGTCAAACCTAGGGGTTTGCAGGAAAGTCCTACCTGCCAGGTATAAGTGACCATCTCAGTGTCCCTTGTGTCTGCACCATCAATATTACCCAGATTAGACAAAAATAGGAATATATTAAACACCTGATTTTAAAAATACCTTCTATGGTGTGGCATAGGCAAGAGATAAAGATATAATATATTACCCAGATTAGAAGCCCCTGCCATTTTCACCCTAATAGTGTAGTTTTCCTTCTATCCTGGGTACCCCCTTGCTATATAACCTAGTCATTCATAAGCCTTTCCCCTTATATAGATTACCAGTAGCCTGCAATTTTCACCCAAAATAGTAGACTTTTCCCTCTAGCCTGGCCATCTACTTCCCCTTCTACTTAAGCATTTATAAATATTAGTACCTACCTCCCGGATAGTTTACTAGTAGCTGCTAACTACAACAAGCCACTACTAAAATACCTCCTATGGTGTGGCATAGGCAAGAGATGAAGATATATATTATAGATATATATAGATATAATATCTTTCCCAGATTAGAAGCCCCTTGGCAGCCCAGTAGGTGCCCTGCAATTTCCACCCAATTAGTGTAGTTTTCCTTCTATCCTGGGTACCCCCTACTATATAACCTAGTCATTCATAAACCTTTCCCTTTATATAGATTACCAGTAGCCTGCAATTTTTACCCAAATAGTGTAGTTTTCCTTCAATCCTGGGTAACCCCTGCTATAAAACCTAGTCATTCATAAACACCCACCTTTCCTCTTATATAGATTACAAGTAGCCAAGTAGGTGCCCTGCAATTGTCACCCAATTAGTGTAGTTTTCCTTCTATCCTGGGTACCCCCTACTATATAACCTAGTCATTCGTAAACCTTTCCCCTTATATAGATTACCAGTAGCCTGCAATTTTCACCCAAATCATAGGCTTTTCCCTCTAGCCTGGCCATCTACTTCTACTTAAGCATTTATAAATATTAGTACCTACCTCCCGGATAGTTTACCAGTAGCTGCTAACTACAACAAACCACTACCAAAATACCTCCTATGGTGTGGCATAGGCAAGAGATAAAGATATAATATCTTTCCCAGATTAGAAGCCCCTTGGCAGCCCAGTAGGTGCCCTGTAATTTTCACCCAATTAGTGTAGTTTCACTTTTATCCTGGGTACCCCCTACTATATAACCTAGTCATTCATAAACACCCACCTTTCCTCTTATATAGATTGCCATTACCCAAGTAGGTGCCCTGCAATTTTCACCCAATTAGTGTAGTTTTCCTTCTATCCTGGGTACCCCCTACTATATAACCTAGTCATTCATAAACCTTTCCCTTTATATAGATTACCAGTAGCCTGCAATTTTCACCCAATTAGTGTAGTTTTCCTTCTTATCCTGGGTACCCCCTACTATATAACCTAGTCATTCATAAACACCCACCTTTCCCCTTATATAGATTACCAGTAGCCAATAGGTGCCCTGCAATTTTCACCCAATTAGTGTAGTTTTCCTTCTTATCTTGGGTACCCCTTGCTATATAACCTAGTCATTCATAAACCTTTCCTCTTATATAGATTACCAGTAGCAATTTTCACCCAAAATAGTCGACTTTACCCTCTAGCCTGGCCATCTACTTCCCCTTCTAATTAAGCATTTATAAATATTAGTACCTACCTCCCGGATAGTTTACCAGTAGCTGCTAACTACAAGAAGCCACTATTACCAATGTTTGTTTTATCATAGAGCAAGTCCAAGGAGCGGCAGCCCCCCTCCAATCCCCGGAATATCCACCACCACCTTCTCCCTCTTTTCTTGGTAGCCTCCCCCCCCCCCTTAGCTGTCAGAAGTCCATGCAGACAAAATTCGCTTAAGCCCTTTGCGTGTAACTTGATAAAGTATTGTACCCCCTTCTCCTTTCCTTCAGCAGAACATCACTGATTTCCAGTTCCTTTCAGACTGTTCCTGCAAGGAGCAAGAGGAGGAGGTGGGGGGGGGGGAGAACAGGAGGGTGGGGGGAAGGAGATATCTGATAACTCAAATTGGAGCCTTCTTTTAACAAGCTGGAGAGGAGAAAAGAGTCAAAAAGTGATAAGGAACCTAACAGAAAAAAAGTCTCCAGCCTAATGGAAATATGCATACTCATACCTCCGAGGGGGAGGGGGCTTTGGTTGACTAAGAATGACCCCCCACCCTTCATCTGATGCCATCTTCTAAACATCTTGAATATTCATAAGAGGCAGGTCTCTGGGGGTGGGGACCAAGCCAAATTTTATACTATAAAAATGCTCAAGAAATCTTTGAATTGAAAGTGCTTTGAAAAATTGGCACATATCATTTTTTTTCCTCCCCTCCTCTCTGCAGTTGTATTTTTTTTTTTTTTTTTTTTTTGTGGGTAAGTTCTACTTTTCAATCCTTTGCTGTAGATGTCTATGAAATGCAATGCATTTGATACATTTTATATTGCATGCAAAAATGTTATTGGTGCAACTGCTACAATGTAACTTAACCTGTTTTATTTCTTTTTTTCTTTATTATTTATTATAATATTGAGTTGATTATTTGGAGTTTTAGAACAATAACAGTTTGAATTTTTGTTTGTAATTTATTTTTTTTAATTATAAAACAATTCATTTAAGTTTAAAATGATAAACTGTTATAATTTTAATTATCTTATAATTTTTATAAATAGATGGAAAACTAATCAGTGCACTGGAAACATTTCAATAAAATAGTGTTATATTAAATTACTGGGGTTTAGTTGGGTTTGCAGATTGTTTCTGGCATTTGAAAAAGAGGAGTCGTATTTTATATGAAATCAAGCAAAAAAAAAAAAGATATTTTATAAGTATAGTAAATAACAAAATCTATCTATACATGGGATTAGGAGGAGAAAATTAGGATTGTAATTTATAACAGGGAAATATAAATTTTGTTTCCTTCCGATATATATATATATATAAAAAATATTATTTTCTTTCGCAAAAAAAAAATGAAAAAAAAAAGATGAATATGACTAATTTAAACAATTTGTTTAATTTTTTTATTTCCTTTTCGTGTTTTTTTGTTTTATTTATTTTTATTTTTTTCGTATTTTATTTTTGTATTTCTCTTCTACTCCTGTGTCTATTTTTGGTTGTGTATCAGGGATTCAATTACTTTGTAGCTTCTTGATAAGATTACTACAGAAAATTAGTATTTATTTATAACTACATTCTCAGATGCTGGATATAACTATAGTATTTGGTTTTAAAACCTTCCACATCTGCCTTGTATTGATTGTAGAGGGTTGGATGTATTAAATTTGTTCTATAAACCTGCATTCACTTTAAACACCCAATCAAGTTAGGGGAAAATTCTTTTTCTTTTTTTTTTTTTTAAATTTCCTGTGGTTTGGAGTCTGAAGTGACCATACGTTTGTTGGGCTATAGTATATGGTGAGGGGTGATTATTTGCTGAATATTTATTCTTATTTACTTGGGAGAAAATTTAAACAAATAGGAAGTCCCTCTGTCTTTTTTTTTTCTTTTGAATGATTAAATTGTTACTTGTGCATGAAGCAGTTAGCTAATGATTTGCGTTCACTAAGGGGCATGCGTCTTTATAAAGCCACAAATGGGACATTTACGAAGCATTCACCGGTGGTCAGTCTTTAATTATATATTAAAACGCATCGACCACTAAGATTCGCCAGCAGCGAATTTTTGATAATCGACACATTTGCTTTATAAATATGCTCTGACTGTAGATAGCCTTCACCAAGCATTCACTGGTGGTAAATCATTAAAAGTTTAATAAAGCATATTGACCAGGAAGATTCGCCTGCAGTGAATGCTTGGTAGATGGCACATTCACTACTTTATAAATAAGACACGATTATAGATATCCAGAATAATGTTTTTTTTTTCTTTTTTTTTTTTTAATCAAGTCATTTTTATTAATAGAATAAGGTTTAATTTCATTTAATTAAAGCTTGTGCGTGCAACAGTTAACCAATGACATACAATAACCTGCCTTTACTAAGGGGCGTATTTTAAAAAGCCACAAGCATGCTATCCAGTGAAAGTTATCTTTTATTTCTCTTCCCTCTACTTTTGTATTGTAAAATCCAAAAATCTTAATAAAAAATGTCAATTATAAAAAAAAAACAAACAAAAAAAAAAAAAAAACACAAGCATTCACTGGTGGTAAATCATTAAAAGTATAATAAAACACATTGACTAGGAAGATTCACCAGCAGTGAACGCTTGCTTGGTAAATGGCACATTCACCACTTTATAAATAATACTTAATGATAGAGATGCAGAATAATGTTTAATTGCATTGAACTAAAGCTTGTGTATGCAACAGTTAGCTAAAAAAAAAAAAAAAAATACAATAACCTGCGTTTACTGGGAGTGGGGGGCGTTTTTCTAAAATCGCAAAATGTATATTAAAACACATTGAACAGATTTGCCAGCAGTGAACGTCAAATTCACCAAACATTCACTGGGAGATAAATCAGTTAAAAGTATAATTAAACACAATGGGGTGTTGATTTACTAAAAACTGGAGAGTGCAAAATCTGGTGCAGCTGTGCATGGTAGCCAATCAGCTTCTACCTTTTGTATAATTAAGTTTTGATCAAAAAAAAAAAAAAAAAACTGGAAGCCAATTGGTTTATCTGGTTAATTGCACCAGATTTTGCAATCTCCAGTTTTAGTAAATCAACTCCACTGACCAGGAAGATTTGGGTATTTATAAAGTTGCAAAATGTGACATTCACCAAACATTCGCTTAAGGTACATCATTAAAAGTATAAAATAAAATCCCGCTGACCACAAAGATTCAGTAGCAGTGAGTGCTTGGTGAAAGTAACATTCACCACTTTATAAATAAGATGTGACTGCAGGTATCCAGAATAATGTGTAATTACGTTGAGCTAAAGTTTGTGCATGTAACAGTTAACTAATGACATACAAAAAACTGCGTTTGCTGGGAGAGGGTTTGTATTTAAAAAACTCGCAAAATGTGACGGTCACCAAACATTCACTTGCGGTAAATCATTAAAAGTATAAAAAAAAAAAATCCCATTGACCACAAAGATTCGGTAGCAGTGAATGTTTGGTGAACGTCACATTCACCACTTTATAAATAAGATGTGACTGCAGGTACCCAGAATAATGTGTAATTGCGTTGAATTAAAGTTTGTGCACCTGCGTTCACTGAGGGACGTATCTGTAAAGTCGCAAAATGTAACGTTCACTAAACATTCACTGGCAGTAAATCATTAAATATATTATTGTATATGTTTAAGACAGGTAGATTCACCAGCAGTCAATGCTCTGTGAATGTCACTGCTTCATAAATAAGCCCCAACTGTACATATCTATAGACCATGATAATATAAAATGGGATTGAACTGAAGCTGGTGCATTCGGCAGGTAACCAATGACCTGCTTTCACTAAGGGGCACATTTATAAAACAGTCAATGGGAAATTCACAGAGCGTTCAGTGGTGGTAAATCATTCGCTGTATTTATATAATGTCAACTATTTATATATATATATATATATATATATATATATATATATATATATATATATATATATATATATATATATATTTATTTATTTATTTATTTAAAAAAAAATATATAAAATGTATGCCCCCACTCAATATATATATATATATGTATTGTTATTATTATTATTATTAATAAACTGGGTTTATATTGTGCCAACAATCAATCTATCTATCTATCTATCTATCTATCTATCTATCTATCTATAGATAATAACAGACTTATATCAATCATATATATATATATATATTTTTACACACACACAAATATATGCCCCCACTCAATAAATAAATATATATATATATATAAAAATATATATAAATATATATATATATGTATATATAACATATAATAATAATAATAAATATATATATATATATATATATATACCCACATAATGTTGAAATAGCATTAATCTTAAAGCATTTTAAATAAAGGGTACACACAACTAATTTTCCACTGCTGTTTAATCTGCAAAGGCACCATAAATATAAAAGTGGATAAAACTGCTACAATTTCCCATGGATGACACTGTGGGATTGATTTACTAAAGGCAAATAGACTGTACACTTTGCAAAGTGCAGTTGCCCTCTGCAAGTGCAGTTGCTCCAGAGCTTGGTAAATGAGGTAAATCTTCACTTTACAAAGAATAACCAATCACATGCAAGGATAATTAAAAACAAACAAAAAAAAAAAGCTGCATTTTTGCTAGAACGTGATTGGATGATGGAAGTCAGCAGAGCTTCTGCTCATTTACTAATCTCTGGAGCAACTGCTCTTTGCAAAGTGCACCGTCTATTTCCTGTCTATTTGCCTTTAGTAGATCAACCTCTTTGGGATTGCAAAAACTGCCTTCCGCTTGCACAGCATCGCACAGTCCTTATTAAACAATTCCTTTTTAATAAGATTTGTTACTAGTTTGGTAACGATTTAGTAATTAAGCCCCTCTATGTTTCTTTTTTTCTTAATGATTTTAATTAAATCGCTCTCCAAAAAAAAAAAAAAAAAAAAGAGGACTTTTCCATGCGGCGGGTCACTAATTAGGTATTGTACCTTTCTTCTGCCAACTCTAATAATTTTCCAATGAAATCAGTGGGCGCACAGCGGTCATGGACAATCCTCCACATCTGACTCAGCGGATGATTTGTCATTGCTGACTAATCAGCAGTTACAGAACAGCAGCACTGAGTGGGAAGTCTATCTGAAGTGTCACGCTGGGAAGATGTTGCTTCCTATGTAACAAACTCACTTTAACCTTAATTTTCTACACATCAGCCAAATCCTAAGTAAATCTATTTTTCCTCAACCTGTTTGAAGCTGATATCCTGATTGGCTGAGCCATTAGTAAATAAGCCCCGCCCCTTGGCTTTTTTAGGGTTAGTGGGAGGGCAGAAGGTTGTACCAGTCTCATATTTAGTGGGGTTCAAAAAAATGATTACAAACCATTTTACCAGCCAGAGACACAACATGTGACGTGTGTGTGTGTGTATATATATATATATATATGCTCCTACAGGTGGGAATAAATGTACATCTGACATATCCAATATATATATATTGTGGGAATATATGAATGTACATCTGTCACATCCAATATAAATACAAATCTGTGATTAAACATACATCGGACACATCCAATCTGTATTTGCAAATAATACAAATATGTGATTAGACGTACATTTGACTCATCCAATATATATAAGTAATACGAATATGTGATTAAATGGACATTCGATGCATGCGATAGAAGTGATTAATGTAATAATGTGATTAAACATACTTCTGACGCATCCAATGTATACAGATAATAGGAATATATGAACAAACATACATTTTACAATCATCCAATATATGTAAATAATACAAATATGTTAATATCTGTTGTAAAGCGCTGCGTACTGTCGGCGCTATATAAATCAGATATAATAATAATAATAGTAAATGCACATTTGATGCATCTAATATATGTAAGTAATACAAATATGTGAATACATTTTGTAAACCGCTCTATGAACTGTTGGCGCTATATGAACCCTGTATAGTAAGAATAATAATAATAATAATAATAAATGGACATTTGACGCATCCAATATATGTAAATAATACAAATATGTTAATAAATATAAAGCATTGCGTACTGTTGGCGCTATATAAATCTTATATAATTAATAATAAATAATAATAAATGGACATTTGAAGCATCTAATATATGTAAATAATACATATTTGTGAATACAATTTTCAAAGCGCTCTATAAACTGTTGGCGCTATATAAACCCTGTATAATAATAATAATAATAATAATAACAAATGGACATTTGACGCATCCAATATATGTAAATAATACAAATATGTTAATAAATGTTGTAAAGCGTTGTGTACTGTTGGCGCTGTATAAATCCTATATAATAATAATAATAATAATAATAAATGGACATTTGACGCATCCAATATATGTAAATAATACAAATATGTTAATAAATATAAAGCGTTGCGTACTGTTGGCGTTATATAAATCCTATATAATAATAATAATAAATGGACATTTGATGCATCCAATAGATGTAAATTATCAAAATATGTTAATAAATATTGTAAAGCGTTGCATACTGTTGGCGCTGTATAAATCAGATATAATAATAATAATAAGAAGAAGAATAAAAAAAAAAATAGACATTAGATTCATCCAATATATGTAAATAATACAAATATGTTAATAAATATAAAGCATTGTGTACTGTTGGCGCTATATAAATCTTATATAATAATAATATTAAATGAATAATAAATGGACATTTGGCACATCTAATATATGTGAATAATACAAATATGTGAATACATTTTGTAAAGTGCTCTGTAAACTGTTGGCGCTATATAAATCCTGTATAATAATAATAATACGGTAATGATAATAACTGGACATTTGACACATCCAATACATGTAAATACTACAAATGTGTTAATAAATGTTGTAAAGCATTGCGTACTGTTTGCGCTATATAAATCCTATATAATAATAATAATAAATGGACATTTGACACATCTAACATATATAAATAATACAAATATGTGAATAAATCCTCTAAAGTGCTGTATAAACTGTCGGCACTATATAACTCCTGTATAATAATAATAATAATAATTAATGGACATTTGACACATCCAATATATGTAAATAATGCAAATATGTTAATAAATGTTGTAAAGCGTTGTGTACTGTTGGCGCTATATAAACCCTATATAGTAATAATAATAATAATAAAAAATGGCTATTAGACGCATCCAGTAGATGTAAAAAAATGCTAAATTTAAGAACAAATGTACATTTAACGTCCAAACTGTGTAAATAATACAGATATATGTATAAATGTATGTTTGATGCATCCAATATAAGTAAACAATATGATTACGTGAATAGGCATACATTTTTTGATGCCTCCAATAAACCAATAAAACATGTTGAATTATAAAAAACTTTATTTAACATGCACAATTTAGCACTGCTTTTCCTGACACCTAGTTGAATCAACTAAAGCTTCCTGTAACCTGATTGGATATTAGAAGTCAACGCAAATCGTTAAAATTATAGGTAAAACAATTTGAAATGTCTTTTAATTTCTCCCAATCCTTAATAGTTTATATCTGTTAAAAGAACAAAACAAAAAAAAAATGAACTTCTTTTATTTTTTACTAAACCTTAATAGTTTATATCTGTTAAAAAAAAACAAAAAGAAAAACCCTTAATGGCAAATAATAATAATTATAGTAGATAGAATAAGGATACCAATGTTGTCACTCACCTAAGCATGTAACTCTCACAGCAGACTGTGTCTCTCCATTGGCTCTCAGTGCATTAAAGAGAAAAAGATGTTTTTTTTCTTTCTCTTTATTCTGATTGGCTGTTCTAGGCACCAACATTTCCTTAAAGTCTACTAAAACCATTTTTTTTTTCATTTTGGATAGAATAGGGGGAGGGTCATTGACAGCTGTTTGCCATTAGAGAAGTTTCCCCTCACTTCCTGTCCTGCAGACTCAACAGGAAGTGAGGGGATATCTTTCCGATGTGAGGGAGAACAAGTGTCCCCATTGGAAGATTCCCCCTTTATTCCTGTTCTGGTGGTCACTCAAACTGTTGGATTTAGCTCCCTTTTACATCAATGACGAGGACAGCTATCAATCCTCCAATCAGTGACACAGACAGCAATAAATTCTAAACCCCCCCCCCCCCCCTATCCAAATCTAAAAATTGTATTTAGTTACACCTTAAAGTATAGTTATGGGCAAAATCAAAACTTTCACTTATATGATGCAGTCTGTCACTAATATTAACACAGCAGCTCTTTTTTTTCTTTTTCTAAGACCCCCCCCCCCCCCCGCAACACAAGTTTTACATTCCTGCCAGTAGATCTGTTAGTCTCCACTTCCTGTAATAGGGTGACAACTCTGAAATTTCCCATCAGCGTTGTCACCCAGTAGACAGGATAGTCTTAGATGAACATGTAGTGTTAATAATCTGTCGATCCTGCCAGTAGATCTGTTATTTTTTAATTTCCCATAGTAGGGTGCAGCTTCACCTCATTTACTAAGCTCTGCAGAGAGTACAGTCTAGTTGCCTTTAGTAAATAAACCCCTAAGTGTTAAATAAACTTTCAGTAAACAACAAATTTATTTGATTTAATTTACAAGAATTCTTTTAAACAGTTATTTTTTTCTTCTTCTTATAAATAAATACTGACTGTTGCAAGTGTCCCCACCCCCGGCAATTTTACATGGTTTGTCCCAACCCCTGTAACTGTCACTGTTGCTGCTCCACCTCTGGCAATGTTACATGGTTTGTCCCAACACTGTAACTGTCACTGTTACTAGACAGTTTGGTCCACCCCCGGCAATGTTACATGGTTTGTCCAAATACCTGTAACTGTCACTGTTGCTGGACAGCTCGGTCAACCCCCAGCAATGTTACATGGTTTGTCCCAACCCCTGTAACTGTCACTGTTGCTGCTCCACCTCCGGCAATGTTACATGGTTTGTCCCAACCCTGTAACTGTCACTGTTACTAGACAGTTTGGTCCACCCCCGGCAATGTTACATGGTTTGTCCAAATACCTGTAACTGTCACTGTTGCTGGACAGCTTGGTCCACCCCCGGCAATGTTACATGGTTTGTCCCAACCCTGTAACTGTAACTGTTACTGGACAGTTTGGTTCACCCCCGGCAATGTTACATGGTTTGTCCAAATACCTGTAACTGTCACTTTTGCTGGACAGCTCGGTCAACCCCCAGCAATGTTACATGGTTTGTCCCAACCCATGCAACTGTCACTGATGCTGGACAGCTCGGTCCACCCCCAGCAATGTTACATGGTTTGTCCCAACAAATGCAACTGTCACTGTTGCTGGACAGCTCGGTCCACCCCCAGCAATGTTACATGGTTTTTCCCAACCCTCTAACTGTCACTGTTGCTGGACAGCTTGGTCCACCCCCAGCAATGTTACATGATTTGTTCCAACCCATGCAACTGTCACTGTTGCTGGACAGCTCGGTCCACCCCCGGCAATCTTACATGGTTTGTCCCAACCTCTGTAACTGTCACTGTTGCTGCACAGCTCCGTCCACCCCCCATAATGTTACATGGTTTGTTCTAACCCCTGTAACTGTCACTGTTGCTGCACAGCTCGGTCCACCCCCCAGCAATGTTACATGGTTTGTCACAATCCATAGGTGTCACCTTATATACAGATTACTGATCCAGTACTGCTTCCTCCTCCACTATCTGACAAGACACACACTGTCACCTTATATACAGATTACTGATCCAGTACTGCTTCCTCCTCCACTATCTGACAAGACACACACTGTCATCTTATATACATATTATATATACAAGAAGTTTTTTAGTGGGATTTTAACAGTGCCATAAACAAAATAGTACCAGTAAAAAGTTTTTATAAAATAACATATTTTAATAATTCTTCATTAAAAATTAATTCGGCATAAAAAAAAAAAAACGAGTTAGCAAATTGTAATTTTATCAGGTCACAGAAGATACTTTCAAGGTTGGTGATGATGTGGTGTTTTATCCCAACATGTTTCGCCGCTAAGGGCTTCCTCAGGGGATTTATTAAATGGCCACTGTTCAAAAAAGACAAAATATGCCATAATAATATAAAGCAATACAAATTTATTCATTTAAAAAGACAGTAACAAAGATCAAATAATATTTACATTTGCCATGTCCAACCATTCAAAAGCTTACCCAGACAAAGTCTCCCAAGGTTGCCAACCCAGAGCCATCAAAGCGATGCAGAGGGCGCCCCTCATGTCCTCTGCATAGCTTTGGTGGCTCTGGGTTGGCAACACTGGGAGACTTTGTCTGGGTAAGCTATTGAATGGTTGGACATGGTAAATGTAAATATTATTTGATATATGTACTGTCTTTTTATATGATTAAGTTTGTATTGCTTTATATTATTATGGCATATTTCCTCTTTTTTTAAAATCCCCAGACGAAGCCCTTAGCGGCGAAACACGTCGGGATAAAACACCACATCGTCACCAATCTTGAAAATATTTTCTGTGACCTGATAAAATGACAGTTTGCTTACTCTTATTTATATGCCAAATTTTTAATGACGAATTAATAAAATATGTTATTTTTTGTAAAAACTTTTTGGTACTATCTTGTTTATGTCACCGTTAAAATCCCACTAAAAACCTTCTTGTATATGTGTTCTATCCAGGGATGTTGGTGCCTTTTTGAGTCTGTCACTAACCCGCACCACTATTTTTTTATACAGATTACTGATCCAGCACTGCTTCCTCCTCCACTATCTGACAAGACACACACTGTCACCTTATATACCTCTTCAACTCTTCTGGGAAGGCTGTCCACAAGGTTTAGGAGTGTGTCTATGGGAATGTTTGACCATTCTTCTAGAAGCTCTTGTGAGGTCAGGCACTGATGTCGGACGAGAAGGCCTGGCTCGCAGTCTCTGTTCTAATTCATTCCAAAGGTGTTCTATCGGGTTGAGGTCAGGACTCTGTGCAGGCCAGTCAAGTTCCTCCGCCCCAAACTCGCTCATCCATGTCTTTATGGACCTTGCTTTGTGCACTGGTCTAAATCTTTTGGTGGAGGGGGGATTATGGTGTGGGGTTGTTTTTCAGGGGTTGGGCTTGGCCCCTTAGTTCCAGTAAAGGGAACTCTTAAGCCCTCAGCATACCAAGACATTTTAGACAATTTCATGCTCCCAACTTTGTGGGAACAGTTTGGGGATGGCCCCTTCCTGTTCCAACATGACTGCATACCAGTACACAAAGCAAGGTCCATAAAGACGTGGATGAGCCAGTTTGGGGTGGGGGAACTTGACTGGCCTGCACCTCAACCCGATAGAACACCTTTGGGATGAATTTGAGTGGAGACTGTAAGCCAGGCCTTCTCATCCAACATCAGTGCTTGACCTCACAAATGCGCTTCTGGAAGAATGGTCAAACATTTCCATAGACACACTCCTAAACCTTGTGGACAGCCTTCTCAGAAGAGTTGAAGCTGTTATAGCTGCAAAGGGTGGGCCAACTCAATATTGAACCCTACGGACTAAGACTGGGGTTGCCGGACCCTACGGTCTAAGTTTAGGTGCATGGCCGGTGTCCCAATACTTTTGACAATATAGTGTATGTAAAGACTATTAGTAATGACATTAAATAGGGTGAGGCTCTTATTCCTTCTGCCTTCCAGATTTCACTCTCTTGGCCTCAAATGACCTCTTTGGATATACCGATACTCTAGAGCAGGGGTCTCCAGTTGGCCCTCCTATGGCCTACGGCCCTCCAGTTGTTCAGGAACTACAATTCCCATCATGCCTGTAAATGTCAGAGTTTTACAATGCCTCATGGGACGTGTAGTACCACAACAGCTGGAGGGCCGTAGATTGGATATACCGATACCCTAGAGCAGGGGTCTCCAGTTGGCCCATATATTGGCCTACGGCCCTCCAGTTGTTCAGGAACTACAATTCCCATCATGCCTGTGAATATCGGAGTTTTACGATGCCTCATGGGACGTGTAGTTCCACAACACTGGAGGGCCGTAGATTGGATATACCGATACCCTAAAGTAGGTTCCTCAGTCATGGCGAACCTTGGCACCCCCAATGTTTTGAAACTTTGTTTCCCATGATGTTCAACTACACTCCAGAGTGTATGAGCATCATGGGAAAGGTAGTTAAAAAACACCTGGGGTGCCAAGGTTCGCCACAGACCTCCAAAGTCATTTCCAATGATGGCCCAAAGCCAAATCATACCTGAGTATAAGAAAAAAATAAAATAAAATAAACATACTGAGATAATTGCCTTGCACCTAACCTGATTTTGATGGGGGAGGGACATTAGATTGTAAGTTCCTTTGGCGACCGATGTGAATGGTTCTTTTCTCCCTGCAAATTGCTGGAGAGAGATGGCCAAGGTAGTAGAAATAAGTAAAGTAGGGAAGAAAAGAAAAAAGTGTAATATAAATATCATAAAATCTGGCATCCTCTGCTTGCTGTGGTACATGAAAGGAGAAGCAGTGAGGGTGTTCTTGTACATGTAATAGGCGGTCGGGCGGAGAGGGGACAGCGGTACAACCTGCGCGTTCAGCCCCCCCCCCCCCCCGGGATCGGAGGATGTTGAAGTGGCATGGCTCTGGAAATTAATCTGCAGCATACGAGGATTCTTGGCTGGGAAACAGAGAGAGAGAGAGAGAGAGCGATGGAGCAGATGTTTGTTTTGGGGAAAGTTTGCTTTAATTTGTCTGCGCGGTTTAACCCCTCGGATGCTGCGCTAAAGCAGTTTCCTTGGAACGCCAGTGGCAGGATCGATCGGGGCAACGCAATTTGCGCCGTGTGTTGAGGCATCGCCATTCATTTTGAATAACACTCCAATGCACTAAGGCAATGGACATGCAATTGGCATAGCTCCCAACCGTCCCTGATTCCGAGGGACTGTCCCTGATTTGGAACAAAGTCCCAATGTCCCTCTTTCCTCTTCATTTGTCCCTCATTTTGGTCTGATCTGTATAGTTGTATATAAAAATCACTATTTATCTTTTAAAAAGTGTTTCCCAAAAGTGTTACCCTTTATCCAATTTCTAAATTGCAGAAGGAATACAGTACAGAAGGAATGATCTCTCTGTTTCTTACCCCTGCAAAGCACACATTGCGGATAGTTAGGCACATAGTTAACCCTTTGATTGCCCCTGGATGTTAATCCCTTCCCAACCAGTGTCATTAGTACAGTGACAGTGTATAGTATTATCACTGATCACTGTATTAGTGTCACTGGTGATGTCAGTGTCAGTTAGCCGCCCCCCCCCCCCCCCAGTGTCAGTTAGTGTCAGATTGGCCTCCGCACTATCACAGTCCCATTATAAGTTGCTGATCACCGCCATTAGTAGTGTACAAAAAATTCAAGTATATACCCCATAGTTTGCAGGCGCCATAAGTGTGCACACACGGTGTGCCTGGGTACACCCTAATCACCCCATGGGGAGCATATTCCCCCTGTTTAGACCCCTGATATTTCACCAGATAAAAAAATTCTTGTAAAAAAAAATAATTAATAAAAAATAAAAAATTGTAAAAAACAAAACTATTGACACCGTCCACTGCCCTACTGACACCCTCAGTATATATACACATGTACACACACGCATATGTGTTTGAGCTTTGGGGTGCACACCCTAATGCAATAGGCCCACACACCTATGGTAGGCGCTAAAACTTTCATGCAAACCAATCAATATACACTTATTGGGATTTTTTTTTTTTTTTTAATCAAAGACATGTAGCAGAATACATTTTGCCCAAAATTTAAGGAGAAATGTTATGTTTTAAAAGACACAAATTAATACAGCTCTGTAATTATTAATACAGTGTTACATTTTTTTTTTTTAATATAAGCAGTATAAGTATCTGAATGTGACCCGGTATCAAACTTTTGCAGTCCCTGTACAGCAGGGCTGGTGTGTCAGAGGAAGAAGCAGCACAAGGAGCTAACCAGTTGATGTGACAAGAAGCATGTTGATAGGAGCAGAGAGCAAAGTGACATAGAGATGAGCTCATCCTGTGCCGCTTCTCTTTTCACTGTCCAATCACAGGCTGGGGGAGGGTCCAAGATGACCCAGGGTCAGATAAAGTGGGTTGAATGATGCTGGCTGACTGAGGACATCTAGTGGCAGAATAACATACTGCCAGGGAAAACTCAGGATTAGACATGTGCATTATGAAAAAATGTGTTTTGTTTAGTTTAGATTAGGTAATCTAGTTATTTTATTTTGTCAAATTCGGTTGATTCGAAGTCCGTATTCGGGATTCGTATTCGGAATTCGTATTTGGAGTTAGTTTTATATCTTTTTCAAATTTTCTTCGAAATTAATGATTTTTTTTTTCGATTCTAAACATTCGAATCGATAAATTTTGAATCTGCCGAATCAAAAATTTAGATTTTTTTTTTCAATTCGAATACGGCAAAGTGAACAAGCAAAAGAAAAATCTTCATCAAATGATTACAATGACTCTTTAACCACTTCCCGCCCGTTCTATAGCAGATTGACAGCCGGGCGGTGGTTCTGTTATCCTGACGGGGCATCATATGAAGTCCAGCAGGATAACTGCCGGTGCGCGCCCGTGGGGGCGCGCAGCGCGGGCGATCGGTGGTGCGGCGTGTCAGTCTGACACACCGCTACCCCGATCTCTGACAGAGGCTCTTTACTACGTGATCAGCCATGTCCAATCATGGCTGATTACGATGTAAACAGAAAGAGCCATTTGCCGGCCTTTCCTCGCTCACATCTGACAGACGCGAGTAGAGGAGAGCCAATCGGAGGCTCTCCTGACGGGGGGGGGTCTGTGCTGATTGTTTATCAGTGCACCCCCCCCCCCCCCGCATATACCCACACTGGACCACCAGGGATGCCGCCAGGACCACCAGGTATGGCAATAAAGGACACCCACCAGGTATGCCACCCTAGACCACCAGGAATATGCCAATCAGTGCCAGGGCAGATGCCAATCAGTGCCCATTAACAATGCCTGCCAGTGCCATCAGTCATGCCTATCAGTGCAATCTATCAGTGCCAGCCATCAGTGCCCATCAGTAGTGCTCAGCAGTGTCGCCTATCAGTGCCATCCATAAGTACCCATCAGTGCCCTATGATTGCCCATCAGTGTCGCCTATCAACGCCCATCAGTGCTGCATGTCAGTGCCGCCTATCAGTTCCGCCTATTAGTGCCGCCTATCCATATGTACCCATCAGTGCAGCCTATCAGTGCCCACCCGCAAAGTGCGGCCCTAGGCCTAGGCCTTGTTGGCCTAGGCCAAGACACAGCACTGGGTATGGGTGTCCTATATACGTAGAATTTTTTTTAAAAAGGAGACACAATGAATTTTATCATTACATTGAATGAATAATGTGGGGTACACAGAATAGACATGCAGATTAGTGCTGTATGTCACATTTTTTTACACCAAGGAAATTGGCCTTGCCCTTTAGACGTATTAAAAGCCATTGGTCAGGTCTAATCCCAGTGTTTTTTAACCAGGGTTCCATGGAATCTTAGGGTTCCTCCAGAGGTTGTTAGGCGTTCCCTAAACAATGAGCAATTTCTACATCTCAGATAGGTTCCCACTGACACCATAGATCTTTTTAGCTATCTATAAGGAGGTAATTCTTCCCATTGACCACAAATGTTAGAGGCATTCTTCCTAGTGACCAATATCCTAATGTACTGTGAGTTGTAGATATAGTCATTTTTAGAAGGGGTTCCTTGAACCTGGAAAGTTATTTCAAGGGTTCCTCCGTTATAAAAAGCTTAAAAAAAGCCTGTCCTAGAGGAACCCTTGAAATTATTTCTAGGTCTAGGGAACTCCTGGAGAAGCCAATTTATTGGGGATCACCAAGGGGGTAATTCTTCCCAATGACCACAAGTGTAAGGAACATTCTTCCCACCGACCATCACACTAATGTATCACGAGCTGTAGATACAATCATTTTTATAAGGGGTTCCCTAACAACAGAAAGTTATTTCAAGGGTTCTTCAGTGTTGAGGAGGTTGAGAAAGTCTGGTCTAGTCTGGTGCACTTTCTTCGTACATGAATTGTCTTGGTGTATTCCCAGATTTGTTTTATATAAACGTTCCAGCCTAGGAAAGGACTGTCCATGCTTGGTGCTGCCTTGTAGAGCTTGCAGTCTAATTTTAGCACCCCCTTCACTCTCATGGAGAGCAAATAGCAAGGACTGTGGGGTTGAGTGAGGTTAATCTAGTGTTTGCTCAGGTCACAGAAGTGTTAAGCAATGACCTGATTCTGCCTATTCCAACAATTGCCTTTTATGGCTCTGTCACTCCGCAGAGTTATTGGAGGCACGCGACGCCTGGGCGGCCAATTATATCCCGCTAAATGATGCCCAACAGGCATTGTCATGGCCATGGCGTGTCACTAGGGGACATGGAAAAAGAACAGAAATGCATCGTACATATATATAAGTATACAGTATATAGGACAATCAGTGACGTATTTCCTAAGATAACCATGTGTATTCATTTTGCATAGATTTTATGAGAATTTTTTAGATTATACTTCCAAAATATTTTCTTTCAATCCATTTCCATGTAAAAAAAAAATGACCAATGAGTGTGATTGTGCGAGCGTTGTCTCAAACGGAACTCCCCTTGATTTTATGACCAAAAAACGTTTCTCTAACTGTTTTATAACTGGAGTTAGGCTTTCATTTGTCAAGCTGGTCATACGAGTTTCAAACTCGTATGAAAATCCTCAGTTGACGAATGTCATTCGAAGCACTGCTGTATGACCTGCTTAAGTCATCCAAAGTTCATCTAATGCCGTGTACACAGGAGCGGACTTTTCAACCAGACTTGTCCAATGGACCGAATTCGGCGGACAATTTGACCATGTGTGGGATTCATCGGACCTGCAGCGGACATTTTCGGTCGAAAATCTGACGGACTTTAGATTTGGAACATGTTTCAAATCTTTACGTCGGAACTCCGCCGGACCCAGTTCCTATCGAAAAGTCCGCTCGTCTGTATGCTAGTCCGACGGACGAAAACCGACGCTAGGGCAGCTATTGGCTACTGGCTATCAGCTTCCTTATTTTAGTCCGGTCGTACGTCATCACGTACGAATCCATCGGACTTTGGTGTGATCGTGTGTAGGCAAGTCCGGTCATTTGGAAAGTCCGTTGGAGGTCCGCCCAAAGTCCGTTGGATAATCCGTCGGACCAGTCCAGTTGAAAAGTCCGCTCATGTGTACGAGGCATACGTCACCTAAGTCACTTAAGTCACCTAAGTTCATCTAACTCAATTAGCCCATCTAACACTACCCTCTCCACAGGGTGCTGTCCAAGGGTGTCCTCCTAGATACAGTGGAGGAGAGAGTGGAGCCACCCTAAAGCTGGCCATAGATGGACAGAATTGACAAAAATTCTTAGGAAAATTTGTACAAAAATTCTCAGAATATTCAAACGTCGCTCAAAAGATTTTGTTTGCTTTTAACATTTGATTTTGGAATGAATGGACTTTACCGAACGGAAACCGCATACACTGTTAGAAATGTGTTTTTTTTTCGAGAAAAAAAATTTCCATCCTGCTCCTTCGAGCTCCTGTCTCTGCAGTAAGAAACGAAAATTGATTTGGCCGACTAATAATGAGAAAATGAACAAACTTTATTAGAACATTCTTTTCCTTAAGAATTATCGTTCAAAATTCTACCAATCTATGCAGTGCCGTATTTATAAGGGGGCAAAAGGGACAACTGCTCCTGGGCCCACTTGACAGAGGCGGGCCCCTCTCCATACCAAAAATAATATAAAGAATATTGAAAAAAATTATGTAAAAATAAAAAATAACATTAATGAAGTACCATAAAATATATAGTAATAAAAAAATTACTTTCTTTGATCAAATGTATCTTGGGAAGCAATATTTTGCCTGCCATCACCAAGTTTTCAATCTGGATTGGTGTATTGTATCATTTTTAAAAATCGATTGTGGAAGCTCAAGCGAGGCACACATAGAGTGCTTACACTCCTATGCCCTGTACACACGGTCGGACATTGATCGGACATTCCGACAACAAAATCCTAGGATTTTTTCTGACGGATGTTGGCTCAAACTTGTCTTGCATACACACGGTCGCACAAAGTAGTCGGAAAATCCGATCGTTCTGAATGCGGTGACGTAAAAAACGTATGTTGGGACTATAAACGGGGCAGTAGCCAATAGCTTTCGTCTCTTAATTTATTCTGAGCATGCGTGGCACTTTGTGCGTTGGATTTGTGTACACACGATCGGAATTTAACCGATCGGATTTTGTTGTTGGAAAATTTTATATCCTGCTCTCAAACTTTGTGTGTCGGAAATTCCGACGGAAAAAGTCCGATGGAGCCTACACACGATCGGAATTTCCGACAACACAATCCGATCACACTTTTTCCGTCGGAAAATCTGACCGTGTGTACAGGGCATTAACCTCTTGGCGCTGAACGCGCGCAAATATGCGGCCCCTCGGCAGGTGGGCCTTGGTGCCGAGTGACCGCATATTTGCATACCACTACTGACATATAATCACACACATAGGTTGGACTTGATGAACTTGTGTCTTTTTTCAACCTCACCTACTATGTAACTATGTAACATTGCAAATCCAGCTGTGCCGAGAGGGCACAGTTACCGGTGGCTAACGGAAAGCTCCTGATCGTTGCTTGCGATCGGGAGATTTCCGAACATGTGACCGCCGGAGCAACCAATCACGGCGGCCACATGATCACAAACCCCTCCCCATCTCCCGGCAAGGGGTTAAGTAAGGTAGACTATGACTGCGTGCGAGTGTGATTTCTATTGTTTAAAATTAACAAACATGTCATACGTACCTGCTCTGTGTAATGGTTTTGCACAGAGCAGCCCCGGTCCTCCTCTTTTTGGGTCCCCAACCGGAGCTCTTGGCCCCTCCCTTCTGCCCCCATAGCATGCAGCTTGCTTTGGGGGCACCTGAGCATGCTCGCCCCCGAGCCGCTGCTCTGTGTGTCCATTCACACATGGCGCATGGCTCAGCCCACGTCCCCGTTCTCTCCTCATTGGCTCACTAGCTAGGATTGACAGTAGTGGCAGCCAAAGGCTGCCACTGCTGTCTTAGCCAATGAGAAAGAAGAGACCCAGGAGAGCTGAGGCTCCCGTGCACATCGCTGGATCGAGATGGGGCTCAGGCAAGTATAATGCCGCGTACACACGGTCGGACTTTTCGTCTACAAAAGTCCGACGGACGCCGACTGACGAAATACGGCTGACAATCCGATCGTGTGTGGGCTTCCCCGGACTTTCAGCGGACTTTTCAAGCCACAAATCTGACGGACTTTAGATTTGAAACATGCTTCAAATCTTTACGTCGTACCTACGTCGGACCCAGAAATCCGCTCGTCTGTATGCTAGTCCGACGGACAAAAACCCACGCTAGGGCAGCTATTGGCTACTGGCGATCAACTTCCTTATTTTAGTCCGGTGTACTTCATCATGTACGAATTTAACAGACTTTTGTGTGATCGTATGTAGGCAAGTCCGTTCGTTAGAAAGTCTGCCAAAAGTCCGCCAAAAGTCCGTTGAAAGTCTGTCGGACGGGCTGTCGGACTTTTGTAGCCGAAAAGTCCGACTGTGTGTACGCGGCATAAGAGGGGGATGGGGGGCTGCTCCACACAGAAGGTTTTTTACCTTCATGTCTACTATGGTAAAAAAAAAACTTAAGCCTTTACAACCACTTTAAGTTGGGTGTAGATGGCACGAATTTCAGATGCTTGGCCCACAAGAGACAGAGAGAAAGTTACTCTGTTCTCCCATCCGTGCTAACAGCATAGCTGGAGGAAACTCCATTGTATTCAGGTACCTGTGACTGCTGGTGCTGCCAAATATCAGATAAAATCACTTCGGTTGATAATTTTCCAACTCATTAATAAACTTTTGCCGAGCCAGATGGTGCTTGCAGGGCCACCCACTGCTCAAATTTAGGCTGTATGGACCAAAATTCAAGCCATCGTTGGCCAGCTTTACCTTCAACTATGCGAAATTGATAGTCAAAAACACCAAATGCATAGTATTACTGTACGCGTGCCGGGATTTTAATCGCACTTGGAAAAACATGTCCTAAGCCTCTTAGAATACAGCCAACCAACCTCCCTGTGTTGGGTTCAGTGGGTTCCATGACCTGCTGTATGTATAGTTTAGCGCTCCCTCTCAGCTGTCAGTCACCGCTTGGTCTCCTGAACTCTGCTTCCAATGAGATCCATGTAGAACACAGCCAAGAATCAGCTTTAATGCCCAGGCCTGCTAATAAAGAAGCTTTACTGTATAATGGAACCACTTGTAAGCTGGCATCGTACCACGCCGCAAAACAATGGGCTACCGGATTTGGATTACTGTAATTGCCTTGGTAAATACATTTTTTATATATTGTTTATAAATGGATAATCATATAGCTAAAGGAGAATTAAAAAAAAATGAATAAAATAAGCTTGGGAGCAAGCAATATTGAGGATTACAGCAAAAAGTATTTGGGGTATACTAACCTTCAGAAGATCTAATACACGTATTCAACTGCATGAGTAGTGTAGTAATTAACAAGACATAATAGGAAATGAACAAACTTTCTTTATCTAAAAGCAAAGAGAAAATAGTTAATATTATGTTTGGTAAATGTAATGGGGAATCTATACTAAATATTTATTTATTTATTTAGTTATGTATTTAGTTATGTTTGCTAACAAAAATGTAAACTCTAAATTGAGTACCTATGTCATCTTGTATATGAATATTTCATATACCACTTGAAGTCAGTCAGGTGGTGTTTTAAACAAGCTTCTGATTGCAGTTGTTATGCCAAAGGAAGACTTGAATGATTTAGAGGAGAGACATATCCCTCCTCACATTGTGCTACCATAGATGATGCTGTAAAGGCCAACTCCAGCTTTGGCGAATAAACAAAAAATAAAATGGCCCAAGTGCTATGAAGAAAAGCATCTGGCTACATTACTCACCTCGTGTCTGGCACCATCCCCTGCAGAGTCATCATTTCATCCTTCAGCTCGGTCCTACTTCAGGGCCGAATGACACAAAGGTCATTCTAACCCACCTTTTGTGAGCACAGGGCATCATGGACATCCCCCCACCCCAAGGATGTATCAACAAGCCACCCTGAAGTTATAGGAGAATGCTGTAAAAAGTGTCACTTTCATAATGATGGGGGCAAAGTTCTCTTGAGGACTGTCCACCACCAGAGAAGGGGAGAAAATGAAGAAGGGTCCACAAGTCATGCAACTTGACCAAATACAACTAAAACAAGGCATTTGTACTAATCCTTTGCAAGAAGGGCAATAGCAGTGGGGGTACCCAACCTAGAGTTGGGCTCAAAGAATGCTGAAAAGAGCATCAGTCATGTAAAGGTAGCAAAGTTCACCTGGGGACTTTCTCCTGGGGACTGTCCATTACCATAGAGGAGAAAAAGATGAAGAGAAGTCCAAAGGTCATACTAATCCTTTGCAACAGGGGAGTGCAACTGCAGTGTGGAGTAGCCAACCTAGAGTTGGGCTCAAAGGAGGATGCTGAAAAGAGCGTCACACGCATAATGATGGGAGCAAAGTTCTTTTGACAACTGTCCACCATCAGAGAAGGGGAGAAGTTGAAGAGGAGTCAACATGCCATGCAATACTCATCCTTTGCAAGAAGGGAGTGCAACAGCAGTGGGGGTAGCCAACATAGAGTTGAGCTCACAGGAGAATGCTGAAAAGAGCATCACTTACATGATGGGAGCAAAGTTCTCTTGTGGACTGTCCACCACCAGAGAATAGGGGAGAAGATGAAAAGGAGCCCAAATGTCATGCAACTTGACCAAAGACAGCTAATACAAGGTACAGTATGTATATTAATCCTTTGCAAGAGGGGAGTGCAACGGCAGTGGGGGTACCCAACCTAGAGTTGGGCTCAAAGGAGAATGCTGAAAAAAGCATCATTTACATGATGGAAGCAAAGTTCTCTTGTGGACTGTCCACCACCAGAGAATAGGGGAGAAGATGAAAAGGAGCCCAAATGTCATGCAACTTGACCAAAGACAGCTAATACAAGGTACAGTATGTATATTAATCCTTTTCAAGAGGGGAGTGCAACGGCAGTGGGGGTACCCAACCTAGAGTTGGGCTCAAAGGAGAATGCTGAAGAAAGCATCATTTACATGATGGAAGCAAAGTTCTCTTAAGGACTGTCCACCACCAAGAAGGGGAGAAGATAAAGAGGAGTCTACATGACATGCAATACTAATCCTTTGCAAGAAGGGAGTGCAACAGCAGTGGGGGGTACCCAACCTAGAGTTAGGTCAAAGGAGAAAGCTGAAAAAGCATCACACACATAATGATGGGGCAAACTTCTCTTGAGGACTATCCACAACTGGAGAAGAGGCGAAGGTGAAGAGAAGCCAACATGTCATGCAATTTGACCAATGACTGCTAAAACAAGCTATGCAATCCTTTGCAAGAGAGGAGTGCAACAGCAGTGGGGATACCCAACCTACAGTTTGGCTCAAAGGAGAATGCTGAAGACAGCGTTACACACATAATGATGGGGACAAAGTTCTCTTGAGCACTGTCCACCACCAAAGAAGGGGAGAAGATGAAGAAGAGTCCACATGACATGCAATACTAATCCTTTGCAAGAGGGGAGTGCAACAGCAGTAGATGTACTGAACCTAGAGTTGGGCTCAAAGGAAAATGCTGAAAAGAGCGTAACACACATAATGATGGTGACAACATTTTCTTCAGGGCTGTCCACCACCAGAGAAGATGAGAAGATGAAGAGGAGCCAACATGTCATTCAACTTGGCCAAAGACAGCTAAAACAAGGTATATATACTAATCCTTAAAAATAGGAATTACCCCCAGAAGGTAAAGGGGCTTTGGAGGCAGCAGACAACAATGAAGATGTTGTATGGTATAAAAAGTAACTTTATTAATGCATGAAACATCGGTGTCTCCAGGTGTCTCCCCTCTTTTTGTACATACTAATCCTTTGCAAGAGGGGAGTGCAACAGCAGTGGGGGTACCCAACCTAGAGTTGGGTTCAAAAGAGAATGATGAAAACAGCGTCACTCACATAATAACGGGAACATTGTTTTCTTGAGGGCAGTCCACCACCAGAGAAGGGGAAAAGATGAAGAGGAATCCAAATGTCATGCAATACTAATGCCGCATACACACAATCGAAAGTCCGATGAGAGCTTTTGGTCGCAAAATGCGACTGTGTGTATGCTCCATCGGACTTTTGCTGGCTGAATTCCAGCCAGCAAAAGATTGAGAGCAGGTTCTCAATTTTTCGGTCGGAAAAAGTTTTGATGGGAAATTCTGATCGTCTGTACCTATTACGACGCTCAAAATTCCTACGCATGCTCGGAAACAATTTGACGCATGCTCGAAAGCATTGAACTTCATTTTCTCAGCTCGTAGTGTTGTACATCACCGCGTTCTTGGTGGTCGAAAGTTCAGCGAAGTTTTGTGTGACCGTGTGCATGCAAGCCAAGCTTGAGCGGAATTCCATCGGAAAAACCATCCAAGATTTTGCCGACGGAAAATCCGCTCGTGTGTACGCGGCATAATTCTTTGCAACAGGGGAGTGCAACTGCAGTGGGGGTACCCAACCTAGAGTTAGGTCAAAGGTGAATGCTGAAAAGCGCTTCACTGACATAATAACGGGAGCAAAGTTTTCTTGATGTCCACCACCAGAGAAGGGGAGAAGATGAAGAGGAGCCAACATGTTATGCAACTTGACCAAGGACAGCTAAAGCAAGGTACTGTATGTATACTAATCCTTTGCAAAAGGGGAGTGCAACAGCAGTGGGGATACCCAACCTAGAGTTGGGCTTTACCTACCTGGAGTGGATGGAGGCAGTGCTAGGCTTTTTTGAGAAAGCCCAGCATGCTTTTGCAAACACAATGCCAAGTATACAACCTGCAAAATAAAGCTTTGGTACAAATATTTTAAAATATGTTTTTTAAGCTTGTAAATGTTCCAAAAAAATATAGTGACATTAAAATGTAACTATAAAAATTTCAAAAACGAAAACTGTGGAAGTAAAAAAGGGAAATGAATATGAAACCCATCATTTTCAATTCAATAGATACTGTTTTCTGTATATTTTAAGAACCGAGAGGACATAGTTATCAAGTAGCAAATCATTACTAGGTGAACCATTTGTACTTTTTGCTCCAGGTTTCAAGCGTCAATGATTAAAAACACATTTGTTGCAAAAATGATAAATTACAAAATATGAAGGGTTTTCACTTTGTTGCATGGAAAACTCGGTCCTTTACCTCTCTGAAATGCTCTAGCTTTCCACCTGAATGGTACAGCCTAGAAAACCTAAACAAAGAACAGAGTTTGCCCTAATTGGATTTTTAGTAACATTAGAGTAAAATTAGAGTAACATTTTTTGGATGCAAACAAAAAGCAGCCATTATAATAGCAGCGCATTGTGTATTTTTTAACGTAAACAGAGCGTACCAGGCATACGGTTCCCGGAATTGTTGAATTTTCCACCGAAACAATCCAGTAATAGAGCTTAAGAATAAAGGAGGCCAATAAACAACGCGGGTTAGTCGCTGAATAGCGGAACAGAGGGAAGCCAAAACAAATCAGACTAACATTTACTGTCATCCAGCGTACTGATTCACGGTCGGATGTGCGGCAGTTGGTCCAGGGAGGCATGCCTCGTTTAATCTACCCCTACCCCTCCTCCTTTTTAACCTTTACTTATTTTGTATGAGCCTATAGATAGGTCCAAATGGTCCAAATAGTGCCCCATCGTTGGTGTCAGTGGGAGGAATAGTGCCCCATAGTTGGTGTCAGTGGGAGGAATAGTGCACCAAGGGCTGAATAAAGGTGGGTGTCAGCAGGGGAATAGTGTCCCATCATTGGTGTCAGCAGGGGAATAGTGTCCCATCATTGGTGTCAGTGGGAGGAATAGTGCTCTATTGTTGGTGTCAATGGGAGGAATAGTGCCCCATCATTGGTGTCAGTAGGAGGAATAGTGCCCCATCCTTGGTGTCAGTGGGGACAGCTGTACACATGGGCTGAATGTTGGTCGGTCCCTGCTGAACCGGCCAACAATCAGCCCATGTGTACAGCTGTCCTACCATCAGAAGCCGGTCTAAGGACCAGGTTTTTTTTGAAGGGACATGCTGGGAACCATCATCCGATTAGCGCTCGCAGCCAATGGCCAGGGGGGAGTCCCCCTATAAGAACACAAAGGCACAGCAGGAGCAATCACTGCACTATCATCCCTTAGTTAGTACAGCGATCTCTCAAACTGTGGCCCTGAGGCAAGATGTGGCTCTTTTCTTGCCTTTATTCAGCCCTTGGTGCACTATTCCTCCCACTGACACCAACAATGGGGCACTATTTCTTCCACTGACACCAATGATGGGATACTATTCCTCCCACTGACACCAACAATGGGGCACTATTGCTCCCCTTGTCACCAACAATGGCGCACTATTCCTCCCCTTGACTCCAGCAATAGGGTACTATTCCTCCCACTGACACCAATGATGGGGCAACATTCCTCCCACTGCCCCCACACAACCCATTGAAGGGATTCTATTCCTCACACTGATACAAGGCACTTTTCCTCCTACTGGCACCATTCTTTCCACTGCCACTATGATGGACCATTATTTATTCCACTGACACCAATGATGGGGCGCTATTCCTCTCACTGACACCAATGATGAGGTACTATTCCTCCCACTGACACCAACGACAAGGCATTATTCCTCCCACTGACACCAATGATGAGGCACTATTCCTCCCATTCTGTTTTGAAATGAATGTCATTTCCTGAATGAAAAACCACAGGCAGTGATAGAAATTCAATAATTTGAAAAACAAATTTCCATTCTGCTCCTTCAAATTTTCTCGTCATTGTGAATGAAAATAAATGCCAATGTGACCTTACTAATGGTTGGAGAACGGAAGGACCCTTCTTAAAACCAAACATTTTGAATGAAATGGCCAGTTAAAGATTATACTTTAAATAATAATAGAGAGTTATTAGATCACATAAATACATAATAACAAGTAAAACATAGAAATGTATTTATTAAATCATACTGGCGGGGTGCCAGACCTGACTCAGCACACCGAGTCTTTCAAGTGACTATTTCTCTATGGATTATGAAGCTGGCAGGACAGACAAAGTTACATGCCAGGATTTGTAGAAACTGGACCTCTGGATACCCCTCCACAGCAGACTCAATGAAAGCATATTACACATGGATAAAGGTCTAGTTTATTGGCAAGAGAAATCTGGATAGATTGTAAGTTCATAGGGGGCGGGGCAGGTATACTGTCTCTGTAGATATTTTGTATTTTGAGTTTTTATTTTTATTATTAATATTATTCTACAGGGATTGACACATAAATAAATTATAAACATAGCATTATTGCCATTGATATTGGTATTAGTAGCGGTAGGATTATTTCAACAAACAGACACAGGAGAAAGGAGTGCATAGCATTCCTATTCTTAGACTTAAAATAAAAGTACATACAAGTGCTTCATATCTTCAATTTTCAGCCAGCAGGAAAAGCCATAGGTGTCTTCTCATGTGTTTACATGGCTCTCCTTAACTGCTTTGCTAACAAAAGTTTGTCGTTTACAGAGCTGAATAGCTAAAGCTCAGATCACACAGACAGTTTAATAAAAAGTAGCTCATCCTTCCTCCCTCTCCTATACAGTTCAATTTTCAATTAGGGAGAGATAGTCTGAAGCAAAACAGCTACTGCTTCACTTTCTTTTTAGAAAACTCATAATTCCAGTGTCATGGGTGCACTATTATTACTATACATATCTATCTATCTATCTATCTATCTATCTATCTATCTATCTATCTATCTATCTATCTATCTATCTATCTATCTATCTATCTATCTTTTTCCCTCCCTCCCTCTCACTCTCTTCCCCCTCTCTCTCCTTCTCTTTGTCTTTCTCTCTCCCCCACCCTTATTTCTTTCTCTCTCTCTCTCCTTATTCCTTTTTCCTTCTCCCTCTCCTTCCTCTTCTCTCCCCCCTCACTCTCTCCTTCTCTCCCCCCTTATTTATCTCCCCTTATTTCTCTCTCCTTCACTCCCCCTCTTATCTCTCTCCCCCTTATCTATCTCTCCCTTTCTCCCCTTCCCCCTCTCTCTCACCTTATTTCTCTCTCTCTCCTCTCTCCTTCTCTCTCTCTCCCTCCTCTCTCTCTCTCTCCTCTCTCCTTCTCTCTCTCTCTTTCTCTCTCTCTCCCTCCTCTCTCTCTCTCCCCCCCCTCTCTCCCTCCCTCCCTCTCTCTCTCTCTCTCTCTCTGTCTCCCCCTTATCTCTCTCTCTTCTCTCTCGCTCCTTTCTCGCTTTCCCCCCTCTCTCCCCCCATCTCTCCCTCTCCCTTCCTTCTCTTTTTGCCCCCCTTATCTCTCTCTCTCTGCTTATCTCTGTCTTCTCTCCCTGTCTCCTTCTTTCTCTCCCCCCCATCTCTCTCTCTCTTTCTGTGTCTCTCTCTCTCTCCCCACTCTCTTTTTGTCTCCCTGTATCTCTCTCTCTCCCACACTCTCTTTGCCCCCTATCTCTCTCTCTCTCCTTCTTTCTCTCTCTCCTTCTCTCTCTCTTCTCTCTCTCTTTCTCTCCTTCTTTCTCTCTATCTCCCCCTATCTCTCCTTCTCTCCCTCTCTCTCCTGCTCTCTCTTTCTTTCTCTCTCCCTCTCTCTCTCTTCTCCCTCTCTCCCTCTTTCTTTCTCTCTATCATTCTCTCTATCCTCTCTCTCTCTCTCTCTCCCCCCTCACTCCTTCTCTCTCTCTCCCTCTCTCTTTTCTTTATTCTTTTTCCTTCTCTATATCTCTCTCTCCTTATTTCTCTATCTCTACAAATTGTATTTTATTTTCATTTACATTTTTATTTTTTTATTTTACAGTAAATGAAGGGGAAAATAGAGGTGCTTTTAGTGGATTTAAAGGGTGCAATGGGATTTAAATGGCTCATGAGGGTTATGAAAACTTCTTTTAACTATCCTGGACCTGTTTCTGTTCATTAGCTTTATTATTTATATTTTTTTCAAGAAAAAGAAAAAAAAATACAATGAGATAAACTAAAATAAAAAAAAAGGGTAAGGTGACAGAATACAAATAACCATAATCAAACACAAACACCAACTGAAATAAATTAAACAACCGTATAATAAACAAAAAACTAACTAAATAAAAGAGCAGGATTTTTTACAAGAAAGTTTTGCCTAATTTGCACAAAAGAAACTAAGAGCAAAATTTTAAAAGTAGTCATTTCGATCTTAAATCAGTTTTGCCAAAATCACTCTGCTCATCCTAAATTATTAGTTTAAAAAAAAAAAACAAACAAAAAAACCAAACATTTTTTTCATAAATTCTTAATTTTTTTCATATATTAAAAAGAAAATTAAAATCAAATAAAAATTTACATTTTGAATTGACCTCCAAACCATTATAGTTCCCCTTTTTGCTTTTAGAATAAAAGGTGTAGAACACACAGGATTTCTGTGGGAGATAAAGCTTGGCCATGTCCTCCTGGCTGTATTCCAGACATCACAGGGAGGTTTTGAAGGAGAACTTCTTAAATTTGGAAATAGCGAGTAATCTCCCGTCCACCTATAAGAGGCTTCAAACATCTGACAGATGAGAATCCAAATCCTCAGACTTATCAGTGGGAAGACTGAGGTCAGGCAGTCGTAGATGCCTCAGGATGCAAGCAGTAAGCCAGTCTAAATTTCCCTGACGTCCCAAGGTCAATTCTGCATTCCTAACACATTTTTGTCAAGGTGTCGAAATAAACTCAATTTTCTGGTTAGTGCATCTTCTGGGATTCACAGCTGGTTGCAGAATGAGTCTCATATTTAATCTTTAAAAATTCAAAAAAAAAGTTTATTTGTGAGGAAATTAAAAAAAAATGCTTCCAAACACATTTTAATTTTTAAATTTATATTTAATTTATTTTGAATTGAATACATTTACATTTAATGTTTATTAAATGTGCCAACCTAGGCGATAGGTTATTGAGAAAAATCCATAAACTATTACACAATAATAACCATAAAATAAAATTAAAAATATGGAGGACTCTTCACTAGAAATTAAAGTTTAAAGTAATTCCTGTGTATATATATTCCTAACAACAACAAAAATTCCTAGTACCTTGGGCACAATGGATACACCAAAATTTGTTTCTACACCCATACACATTTTTTACATTTGAAATTAAAAAAAAAATGTTTGAATCAGCATTTAAAGTATATTGAAACCCAAAACTTTTTGTAAAAAGAAATTGGATAGTGTAGGGAAGGGTTACAACCCCTTACATGTTTTGACTTTTCCTGTCCTTATCCATTTGTGAAAACTTTTGTTCACATTCTGTCCCATAAACATTTTGTTTTTTTTTACATTTTCCCTCACTTTTAGTTTAAATACCCTTTTATTCAGACAAATATCACTTTTAATCAAATAGAAAAAAATGAAGAAAAACCTGACATGGCTTAAAACTGTTCTCCACTCTATCTTTCAGCTTTAGATACACTTCAAAGGGAATATATAGCTTTTTAAATTTGTATATATTATTATTTTTATTATTTTTTATATTTTTAATTATATTAAAAATGATATCTCCTTGGTCAGGCAAATATGAATTATTACATATGATTATTTCATATTTCCTTTTTTTATAGCCAGCAGGAGGAACCCTAAGATACATTTTTCATGTTTACCAGGCTAATCTTAACTGCATTGCTGAAAAAGCTTGTTGTTCACAGAGATCTATAGCTCAAGCTTAATTATACACAATCTGATGCATGAGAATGGCTCATGCCCCTTTCTTTCTTTGCCCCTTTCTTTCTGCTAATGGGGGCATTTTTGCTCCACACTCAAAAATGCATGGGGCCACAGCATCATGCAGTTTGGCGTTGAGCGATTTTGCAGAACAGTCAGATCATTGTTCACACCCAAGTGCAAGCATTTTTTTGTGTGTGTTACTGCATGTTGCGTTTAGGGAAGTCTATTCATTCCAATAGGCTACCTTATGCGCGTGGAAGATGCAAAAATAGTGCAGGGGCAATTTTTTAAAAAACTGCATGGTACTGCAGTACTTGGTAGCCGCGAACGCACCCATGTTTGCAAGAGTAACCGGCGTCCAGAGCAGCGGAGCATTTCCTTGTTGCTAGGCAACCACAGGATGCCGCGGCGTCACACGGAGTTCTGAAAATAAAATGAGAAGCTCCTGCTATTATTCCACCCACACAATGTAACAGAAGTTTAACGCAGTCTAATTTATTTGAAATAAATGGGCTGCACCACTAGTGACACAGGGTAATGAGCTGAAAACGCACAGCGACGCACGCACACTGCATCGCACCTGCATAGTGTGAACGGAGCCTTCGATTTTTGACGCAACCACACTTGGACTGTATAAACACTTGCCGACCGGCTTGCAAGTCGTTTGCCGGGATCATGGCTGAAGCTATCAGCTGTAACCCTGTTATTTTTGTAGCTGGTGATTCTCTTTCTCATGAAAGCGATCCAATCGGCTAATTAGCTACTGGACTGCTTTCAGAAGCAGCGGGAGGCGTTGCCCCCCCCTCCCGCTCACTCGCTGGTGTTTCTTGGGCTTACCATTTTTACCGGTGAACCTTGGAAGCGATCCAACCGTTCGCGTGACTGGCCATAGAGGTTCCCAGAGACCAGAATGTCTTTGACCACCTCTATGGTCTAGGAGGACTGGAGTGACGTCATGACGTCCCTTCCAGTCAAGGGCAGAAGTAAACATTTTAAATTTTTTTAACGCAAAAGATCAAATTTTTTTTGCAAGTGGTTTACCAGGGTAATGACTGAAGATATAAAGTGCAACCCCGGGAATTTTTTTTTCATCTGCCGATTCTCTTTTTTTATGAAAGCAATCTGAGTGGCTGATTAGCCACTGGATAGCTTTCATAGGCAGCGGGAGGGGGCGCTCCTCCGCTCGCTCGCTGGTGTTTCTTTGGTTTACCATTATTACCGGCGAGCCTGAATAATGGTCAGACCATTTGCATGGCTGGCCATAGAGGTAAACGGAAACAAGATCGTCTCTGATCACCTCTACGTCTTAAAGCAAAAGATAACATTTTTTTTTTCTTTTGCTCTGAAAGGTAGAGGAGAGATCTGGGGTCTTATAGACCCCAGAACTCTCCATAAAGAAGACCTGTCATCCCTTTTTTCTATTAGAAGAGGTGTTTACATTACTTCTAAAAGAAATGAAATTGCTTAAAAAAAAAAGAGACAGTGTAAAAATAAAAAATAAAAATAAATACAAAAATAAAATAAAAAATTAAAAAGAAAGTGTAAAAAATAAAAATAAAGGGACAGTGTAAAAATAAAAAATTGTAGAAAAATAAAATAAAAAAATTAAAGGGACAGTGTAAAAAAAAAAAAGGGACAGTGTAAAAAAAAAAAAAAATAAATAGGAAAAAAAAATTAAAGTGCTCCCATCCCTCCGTGCTTACGCAGAGAATCGAACACATACGTAAGTCACACATGTATACAGTGTTTATACCACACATGTGAGGTATCACCGCAAACGTTAGAGCGAGAGCAATAATTCTAGTGCAGGACCTCCTTTGTAACGCTAAACTGGTAACCTGTAAAAAGTTTTAAAGCGTCGCCTATGGATATTTTTAAGTATCATAGTTTGTCGCCATTCTATGAGCGCACACAATTTTAAAGTGTGAAATGTTAGGTATCTATTTACTTGGTGTAACATCATCTTTTTTATTTTACCAAAAAAGCGGGTTACATATTATGGAGGGGAGGGGGGGGGGGGGGTTTGCATTAAAATTCATGAAAGTATATTTAAAAAAAATAAATAAAAAATAAATAAAAAATTGCGCAAGTGCTGTGTGACATAAAAAATTGCAACGATCACCATTTTATTCTCTAGGGTCTGTGCAGAAAAAAAAAATATATACATATATATATATATATATATATATATATATATATATATATATATATATATATATATATATAAAATGTTTGGGGGTTCTAAGTAATTTCCTAAAGTACTGTAATTTTCTAAAGTACTGATTTATACTTGTAAACAAAAAAGTGCCAGAAAGGGCCTGGTCCTTATGAAGCGATGCTGGCCCAGATGCGTGGCGCTTGCTGAACGGGTGGGGACTCCCGGCATTTGTTGTATTTACATGTTACTGGGCACAAAAGGCTGCAAAGTCACGCGGAATTCTGAAGATAAAATTGGAAGCTCCTGCTATTATTCCACCGATACAATGTAACAGAAGTGTAGCGTCCTCTATACGGGGGGGGGGGAATACAGGAGCACTTTGTGAATATTGTTACAACATGTATCCCTTCCTTCCCCTTTGATCGCGGATTGAGCGGTGACAATGTCAGCGGGTTCAATGGCCGCCTCTTCAAGGGAAGAGAAAATAATCACAAGCTGGTAATTGGAGGTGAGGATTTACCCGTCGCCCCCGGCCCCTTTTTTGTTGCGCGTCGTCCGCCTGGATTGACATAAGACGAGTGGAAACGTCTGCTAGAAATTTGGAAGATCACGTCGCCTTAGATCTCTAGGAAGATGGAAAGCCGGGTGCTTAAAGGGATTCTGTCACAGAGGAGCCTAGACGGCAGTGTTGTAGAGACCATTGAAACAATGTAGGAGCCGCTTTGTACAGCAGTTGAAAAAAAATTAACACTTTATATGTATTATGTATTATTATTTATGTTATTTAACACAGTAGAATGTAGTGCCCTCTGAAGAGTGATCCACATTTGGATTGCTCTTCAGAGGGCCTTTGGCAGGCTGCGAGGAGGCCTGATTTAACCATATAATGCCACGCAACTGCACTACAATCGCATCCATTGCACGCAGTTGCGGGGCGGCCCCAGTGAACCGCTTGTCTGACTCAGCACCCCAATTTAAAAATACTGCAGTCGCAGAATACGCACAGCCCTATCCAGCTGTTGTTTTAGAGATCGGGTGGGCGGCCAGGGAGCAGTATGACCATGGCCCAGCCACCCGTTTTTACCACCGCCCTCTGTCTCCATTTACACTAGCGTGATTCTAATGTCGCACAATTTCCAGTGCAACTTTGGAGTGCGACTTTGATGTGACTTTCGGTGCGACTTTGATCCGACTTTACACCCAGTGGGTCTAAGTCGGGTCAAAAGTAGCACCAAAGTAGTGCAGCCACCTGATTTAAATGGGGGCCATTGCAAAGAATAGACTGCAAAAGGGTTTACATTGCAGTCTAGGGCACTCAAGTCGCATGAAAGTCGGACCAAAGTAGTGCAGGAACCTTTGTAAAGTCGCACATATTTGAACAGTTGTCAATGAAAAACATGGGGTGCCACTTGACATGCAATGTTGATATCCAAAGTTTCATGACAAGCCTTAAACCTCATACACACGATCGGATTTTCTGACGGGAATTGTATGATGACAGGCTGCTGGCGAAAAATCAGACCGTTAGTACGCTCCATCGGACAATTGTTGTCGGATTTTCCGCGGACAAATGTTGGATGGCAGGTTTAAAATTTTTACGCGGACAAATGTCTGTTGTCGGATTTTCCGGGCGTGTGTACACAAGTCCGTCGGACAAAAGTCCAAAGTACAAACACGCATGCTCGGAAGCAAGGACGAGCCAGAAGCCGTCGGTCTTGTAAACTAGCATTCATAATGGAGAATTAACATTCGTGACGCGGCAAATTATGAAATCTCCAAATGCAGCTCACAATTCTCTTCTTCTTTAATGGGATAATAATGAAGCTGCTTTGCTGGTGATACTGATGGAGTTATTGCAAACTAATTTTCAAAGGCTTTTTTTTCTAGTGATATCAAGAATAATATTATTATGTTTTTTTTTTTTTTTTTTTTTTTTGGGCAAGTTACCACAACACCATTATCCTGTAGTTTTTAGGATCAAAGATACAACTATGTTGGTGTCCCTTGTCTATTTTACATTGTATTTTTTTAAATGTAACTGCCTACTCCCAAACTGTCATTTGAAGTAAAATACATAGCCAAGTATTATTCTACACAATTATTTATTGTGCATTAAAAAAAAGAAAACAAATAAAATTAGACATGCTATCTGCCAATAGAACTTAACCAAAAAGTGCATTCTATGCATCCAAAAATATAGAAAAATGTACCAAATCAAATCATTATTATTCAGCCAAAAAATAAAATAAAAGCCTCATGCATGTGTCCTGCTTCTTAATATAGGGGGTCACCAATGCCAAGAGTTGGTGAAAACAGGGGTCCGTCATCCGGAGATAATTCCGAAAATCATCCAGATTATTCTCCTGGAGCTCCCGCAGCAAAGGCATATGACATAATTGGTCACCATTAATAAAGCAACCAATTTTTGGTCCAAGAAATCCTCCTCCTCCTGTTCCTGGACTGGACTTGGGTCAAAGCAATAACTCCAAGGCCAAGAATAATAAATAACACGTTATTTCCTTCGATTACGCAACATGGCTGGTTGATGAATGGCCGTTCATAAACTAAATGAAAAGTGCGAAATGAAAAGCGCGAATCAACACTCACCAAACTTCTACTATCACGAAATTAGCAGAAGGAGCCCAAAGGGTGGCGCTAAAGTGCTGAAAAAACATGTAGTACGTCACTACGTTCGTGTTTGTTGGCCGACAATTCCTTGCCGTTTGTATGAAAGACAAAATCCAGGCACACGCCCTTTGGACAAAAGTCAGAGGTTTTGTCTGCGGAAAATCCAATCCTTGTGTACGAGGCTTAAGGCTCCATTTACTTTGGACCCTAAAGTCACATGACAAGTCGCACCCCATGTTTTTTTAATGACAATCGTTCAAATATATGTGACTGAAAGTCGCAGAAACTTTAGAAAAAGCTCCTGCAAAACTTTGGTCCGACCTTCATGCGACTTGAGGTAAACCTTCAAAAGTTGAAGGATGAAGGTCACGCCTGCATGTTATACATGTGACAGTTGTGCAATAGTTGTCTGTTATCATTGGTCAAAGCCAAAGCTGTATCCAAATTGCACAAAAAGTTCCATTAAAGTTGCACTCCAAAGTCACATGACTTTGGAGTCGCACAAGTGTGAATTTTTGCTCCTATGGCTTGTTCACAATAATTGCGCATGGAAACACGCTGCCATCTGCAGACGTGTGTGGCTGCCATTAATTCTTATTGGCTCCCCCCCCCCCATACATCTAGCAAATGCAGATGGGTTCGCAGCCATTTAAAAACGTTCCAGCGTGTTAGGCAGCCCATTGAAATGACAGGCTGCTGAAAAACACAGGAACATGCAAAATATTCCTAATGCCACCCCCGTGCATCTAGCAAATGCAGCTGCGTTGGCAGCCACCAAGACTCGTGGTACCACAGTACCACATGGTTCGGTGCAGCGCAATTTTAAAAAATTGTATCTGTCGTATTTTTTTCACATTCTACTGCACTATGCAGCTATTGAAATGAATGTTTTGCTGAAGACGCAACACGCGGGGACTTGCAGGAACACGCAAAAAAACATGCAGACTCAGACGCACCTATATGGCATGAGCAAACCCTTATTGAACAGATATAACTAAGTAATGTATTGAGTAAAGATACGCAACTCCTTTAGTAAATCAGTCTTATTGCCTCAGCTGCAGCGACACACCCCAAAAAGTGTTATCCCCCCCCCCCCCAGGTTAGCCTCTGTGAACTACAGAAGATGAGGAGAGGGGGAGGGGTTCTGTAGCCTAAGTCAAGAGTAAGCAGCCTAGGGTGACCATGATGCTCCTCAGGAGATACAGTACAGTGAGTGGGCGTTGTCACCCTAGGACAGGAAGTGAGTTACTGCCAGGATCGGCAAAAAAATACAAGAAAAAAAAAAAAATAAAATAAATAAAAAAATAAAAGATGAAAAGTCCAAAAATGAAAAAAGGACTCTTAATATTTATAAAAATGTAACAATTTTATTTTATAATGTAAAATACATTATTTCTTTTTAATTTTGCCTAAATTTTTTCTTTTTATGTTTGCATACATTTATTTCAAACATTTATGCAAACACATTTTTTTTTTTAATTTTTGCATACAATATATATATATATATATATATATATATATATATATATATATATATATATATATATATATATATATATATGTATATATATATTTGCATACAACATTTTGTTTATATTTTTGCATACAATTTTTTTTTTTTATATTTTTGCATACAATTTTTTTTTATAGTTTTGCACTCAAATTTTTTAAAATATATTTTTGCATACAAATTTTTTTAAACAATTTTTGTATCCAATATATATATATATATATATATATATATATATATATATATATATATATATACAGTAGTTATATATATATATGTATATATATATAGATAGATATATCTATATATATCTATCTATATATATATTTTTTACACTCCTAAATGTGCCATAGCCGAGAGCCGATCAAAGCTGATCCAGGCTGTGGTCGGCTCACCGATCAGCCGATGAAAGAGCCGGCTGGTATGCCTGAGAAAGACACAGAACGCGGCGGGAGGGGGGGGGGGGATGTCCCCTCCTGCTGCTTGTAAAAGCGATCCAGTGGCTAGTTAGATGCTAAGATTGCTTTTACAAGACAGCCACTGGTGTTCTGTCAAAAGAGCCAACTCGTCAAAATCCCCAATTACGTGACTTCTGGTTTCTCTCCAGCAGCAGTAATTGCAGATTTAGGCAAGTTGCCTGTTTTTAGAGAACAGCGAAAGCGTATGGTATACAACGAGTTGGCTGTTTTGATAGAAGAGCGGTAAAAAAAAAGTTGTCGCCGCCTTGAAGGTGGCCATGTTGTTGGTTACTAGCGGGCGGACTAACAATACCCACTCATTTTTTTATCTACCGTACTGTATACATTGCCGGTAAAACAGGCAACTCGTCCAAATCTGCAATTACTGCTGCTGGACAAAAACGGAAGTCACGTAATTGGAGATTTTGACAAGTTGGCTCTTTTGACAGAACACCGGTCTAAAAAAAAAAAAAAAACGGTATGGGATGATCATCCAGGCATCATCCCAGTATAACCAGTTGGTACATCACTGGTCTGGAAGCTTGATGCGACAAAAAGGCTACATAAGCTACTTTGCCGCGTTCATTGCACGTAGGGCAACTTATTGAAATAAATGCGTGTTGCATGAAAACGCACAAAAAAAAGTGCAAAATAACCCCCGCACGTTTGCAAAACAATTGTGGGGAATGGGGCCTCAAGGTTTTAAAATGATTCATTCATCGTCAGTGCTGCCCAGTCACACAAGACATTTTCCAAAGTTATCCATTTTGTTTATACCAGGCCTATCCCTTTTACTGTGTAAGCCAAAGATAAGCAGCGGAGAAAAGATCAAGTGAAGTCTCACTGACACCTGCGGCGTAAAAAGCGGTTGTGCTGAAAGTGTCCACTAGGTGGAGATACAGGGCTAAAAGTGAGAATAAAGGGTCTCTGCAGCATGGTAGAGATGTGATGTAGCTCATAGAGAGGAGCAGTGAGGAGGAGGAGGAGGAGGAGGAGGGGAAGCGCACACATATACACACACTTCATTCTCTTTTCCTCTCTCCGTGTTCTCATACAGACGGAGAAGTTAGATCCAATCTATCATACATGCAGTCCCCGCACTTTTCCCATCTACAGAACCATGTGATAGGCACAGAGATTGGGTTCAATGGAACCTTTCCCTTCTACAGAACCATGTGATAGACACCAGAGATTGGGTTCAATGGAACCTTTCCCGTCTACAGAACCATGTGATAGACACCAGAGATTGGGTTCAATGGAACCTTTCCCATCTATAGAACTGTGATAGACACCAGATATTGGGTTCAGTGGAACCTTTCCCGTCTACAGAACCATGTTGTAGACACCAGAGATTGGGTTCACTGGAACCTTTCCCTTTTACAGAACCATGTGGTAGAGACCAGTGATTGGGTTCAGTGGAACCTTTGCCATCTACAGAACCATGTGGTAGAGACCAGTGATTGGGTTCAATGGAACCTTTCTCGTCTACAAAACCATGTGATAGACACCAGATATTGGGTTAAATGGAACCTTTCCCATCTACAGAACCATGTGATAGACACCAGAGATTGGGTTCAATGGAACCTTTCCCATCTACAGAACTGTGACAGACACCAGAGATTGGGTTCAGTGGAACCTTTCCCGTCTACAGAACCATGTGGTAGACACCAGAGATTGGGTTCAGTGGAACATTTCCCGTTTACAGAACCATGTGCTAGAGACCAGAGATTGGGTTCAGTGAAACCTTTCCCGTTTACAGAACCATGTGATAGAGACAAGAGATTGGGTTCGGTGGAACCTTTCCCATCTACAGAACCATGTGACAGACACCAGAGATTGGGTTCAGTGGAACCTTTCCCGTCTACAGAACCATGTGGTAGACACCAGAGATTGGGTTCACTGGAACCTTTCCCATCTACAGAACATGTGAAAGACACCAGATATTGGGTTCAGTGGAACCTTTCCCATCTACAGAACCATGTGAAAGACACCAGAGATTGGGTTCAGTGGAATCTTTCCTGTCTACAGAACCATGTGATAGACACCAGAGATTGGGTTGAATGGAACCTTTCCCGACTACAGAACCATGTGATAAACACCAGAGATTGGGTTCCTGTCTACAGAACTATGTAATAGACACAACAGATTGGGTTCAGTGGAGACATTCCTGTCTACAGAATCATGTGATAGGCACCAGAGATTGGGTTCAGTGGAACCTTTCCCATCTACAGAACCACGAGACAGACACCAGAGATTGGGTTCAATCAAACCTTTCCCATCTACAGAACCATGTGACAGACACCAGAGATTGGGTTCAATGGAACCTTTCCTGTCTACAGAACCATGTGATAGATACCAGAGATTGGGTTCAGTGGAACCTTTGCTATCTACAGAACCATGTGATAGACATATGACTGCTGGCTATACACAAGTTTGGGAAACTTTTACCACCGTGCGTCTAGTTCTTGAAAAGAAACATTATTTACGGCTAACTGTGTTTAGTGTCCATTAGCTTAGGTGTCAAATGTTCTCGGTAGGTTCCCTTGGTCACTGAAAGTTGGTTGAATTTGCCCAAAAAAAAAAAAAAATGGCCAGCATTGAAAACTGATCTCCAGCAATATACACCCCCCCCCCCCAAAATAACAATACTAAGGACACCGGGGGGGGGGGGGGGTGTTCGGAATGGGGTTAAGAGAATATGTACTTGAAGGGGAAATTTGAGAGTTTGAGGATTTGTGCTAGGAAGAGTGATTTTTTTTTTTTTGGGGGGGGGGGGGGGTTTGGGAGAGAGAAGATTTGAGCTGGGGGGGGCAAGGATTTGTACTGGGAGGGGGCGGGGTAAATTATACTTGAAGGCTAAGCATGCAGATTAGTGGGGGTGTTGTTTGCTGACACATAATGCTCAATCATCTTGGGGGGGGGGGGGGGCGCGGTGTGGTGTATTCACCCTGGGCTCTAGATGACCTTATCCCGGCACTACTGGAGGCCTTAGGATCTGGTGCAGCTGTGCATGGTAGCCAATCAGCTTCTAACTTCAGCTTGTTCAATTAGGCTTTGGCAATAAAACCTGGAAGCTGATTGGTTTCTATGCAGAGCTGCACCAGATTCTGCATGCTCCAGTTTAGTAAATCTCACCCCTAGTGGCAAAAAACAGTACTGCAGGGGAAATCTCCAAACTGAATGTAAATATTGCAGCAAAAACTGTTTTTATGCACTTTTTTTTAATAAACTGTTCATTTTGGTGAAATAAAAAAAAAATTGCAAAGTTTTGTATGTATGAATGTGAGTTAGGGACCTTAGGTTGTAAGCTCCGTGAGGGCAGGAAATGATGTGAAAGTAGAATGTATATGTAAAGAGCTGCATAAATTGTCAGCATTATATAAGTGCCTCTAATAAATAAATAAATAAATAAATAAATAAAGCGAATGCAGCCTTGTAGACCCAATCACTAAAATCTCATACAAGTTTCAACACGTTAATAAAATTTCAAAAGTTATTTTCGATATTTTTAAATATTCATTAAAATAATCCCTAATGCACCTGCCATGAGGGACTTTGTTCAGGCACTTCCGGTGACAAGCTGACAACGCTCTGTACCCGTCTCCCATTTGTGCTCCTGCGTTGTCACCCTATCAGATGGTCCACTGATTTTTTTTTTCCTTCTGCTGTCTTCCTTCCCACTAGGGCGATTTCTCTTAATTTCCTGTCCTGGAAGCACAACAGGAAGTGAGAGGAAATCCATCCAAAATGAGGAGAAATGTCCTCTCTGACAACTGCCGCTGGAACCAGCACCGATGTTAAAAATCATTGGGCCTCTACAATAATAATAATCAAAATTTATATTTGAAGAAAAAAATTAATGGGGCCCTGTACAGTCTAGCTGAAAAGCCTAACAGGCAGTTCCAGCTGCATGAACAAACCACCAGAATACCTGTGAAAATGGGCCCTTAATTATATATATATATATATTTTTATTATTTGTTACAATTTTATTATTATTGTTTTTTTTTTCCTTTTTTTTATTCTTTTTTTTAGCAGCCCTGTGGGTTTTTATTATTTTTTATTATTACGGTTTCTTACAATTTTTTTTTGTTGTTTAACAAAAAAAATATGTGGGTGATTGGGGGTGGGGGTGGGGGTGGGGGGGGGGCTTATTATTGTTTTTTATTCTTTTTCCTTTTTTTTTTATTTTTTTATTTTTTAGCAACTCTGTGGGCTTTTATTATTTTTTATTATTACAGTTTCTTAGATTTTTTTTTTATTGTTTAACAAAAAAATATGTGGGCTTTGGTGAAATATCATGGGTCTAAACAGACACCCAAGGTCTCACTTTTGAGATAGAGAAAGAGACTGAGGACACAGATCCCTCAGCTGCAGAGTGAATGAACAGGAAGTGCTCTGGGCAGAGGCTCCCTGTTCATTCATAAACTGAAGCATAGCAAATACAGGGAGGGCCAGGAAGGGATTGGTTCCAGTGATTGCGCCCATTCCTGCTGCTCTGCCCCCCCCCCCCCTCCCTGTTGCCCTTCTGGGCCCAGTAACAGCGCCCTGACTGGAACTAGTGACTCTATTGGAAGATTTTTCCTTGCCCCGATGACAACTAGTCATGTCATGGACAAAGTGGTCACTGGAAACCCCATCCCCATTTGCTAGCATGTCACCCACCGATTGCTACATGTCGGGCAAATTTTGCCGCAAAGTGCCGTGATGGGGCCATGTAAACACCGCCATACGCTGCTTATTGCAGCTTAAAGGGGGGGGGGGGGGGTTTAAATTTGGCTCAGCTGCACATTGTAATATTCCTGGTTTAATCATTACATTCTATACATCAAATATCCTTTAGGTGAAAAATGTTATGTTTTTAACATTATAGCATTATTGCCAAGTGATATTCTTTGTTATGACAGGTCCTCTTTCTGCTAGAGGTAGATGTTGGTGTATTGAATACCATACTGACCTCTTATTTGTCTGGAGCATTCCAGCACTGCGATCTCTGGGTCTAACCCAGTACAATCCACCTGTCTGCCACTGCAAGGGAGTCTCACTTCTGCGGTTGTAGTATTTTTTTTTTCTTACAGTACTTGGCTACTTTCCAGTTCTATTTTAAAGGAAAACTCTGCCGTCATTAAAGAAATTGATATAATATAGAAAATTGCTACACAAGCAAACATTTTTTACTTTTCAATGTGTGGCCAGAATGGCCAATAATGACTGCTGAACATTTTTATATTATTATTATTATTATTTCAGGTACTTATATAGCACCGTCAATTTACGCAACGCTTTACATATATATTGTACATTCACATCGGTCCCTACCCTCAAGGAGCTTACAATCTAAGGTCCCCAACTCACAATCATATAGTAGGGCTAATTTGGACAGAAGCCAATTAACCTACCAGCATGTCTTTGGGGTTTATATGTTTCTTCCTTGCAAAGGCCGCAAGAGATTTTTTACTACACTGTGTAAAAGTTCCCCAGAATTCTAATTAGTTACTCATGTTATTGGCTCACTGACTTTCCTAAAATTCAACTTAGAGCTGGAAGTAGTATCTCAGCCATCCCCTGCTCTGTTGGGGTTTACACAGGGGAAGCCTACATTCTCCATCTGCAGGGGTGACGAGGAATCATATGCGATTATTACAGGCAGGCCCGCCCTCTGAGTGCTCAGTTTGAGGAATCGGCCTGTGTTAGTATCTACACAACAGAAGCTGTCGAACCTTGGATTACGAGCATAATCCATTCCAGGAGAATGCTTGTGATCCAAAGCACTCGCATATCAAAGCGAGTTTCCCCATAGAAGTCAATGGAAATGAAGATAATTTGTTCCGCATTGACGTTTATTACATGCAATACCGCATGTGGCCAGAGGTGGGGGGGTGCCAGAGAGCTTCGGAAATACTCGGGGACAGCTTGGCTGAACTCAGAAAGGCTCGGAAACACTCGGGAACGGAGTATTTCCAAGTGTTTCCGAGTCATTCCGAGTATTTCCGAATGGCTCCGAACCGTTCTGAGTGTCCCCGGCGCCCCCGCATCTCTGGCCAAATGCGGTACTGCACTGCCCATTAGCTTGAATTCTGCTCATTTTGCGAGACAACACTCGCAAACCAAGTCAGAATTAAAAAAAAAAAAAGTTGCACGTCTTTTAAAACGCTCGTTAACCGTGTTACTCGTAAACAAAAGTTCCACTGTATTTGGTTAAATCAGGGATAGGGAACCTGAACACTACTGTTACAAGTTCCATGAGCAACAAGTCTCCTGGCAGCAACAGGCGTGACTCCTAGAGGGACAATGGGATTTGTAGTCTCAGCACATCTGGAGTGCCAAGGTTGTCTACCCCCTGGCTTCAATCTTTGCAATAAATATCGTTGAACTGGACATGGTTATTGGGCAGAAAAAAAAAAATCACATTGATCGAGCAAAACAAAGGTAGCTTATAACGTGTAATGACACCACTTCTCACCTGAGGAGCTTGCACTCTGATACCAGCGTGATTTTGACATTTTGAGAGGAAGTGATCAGAGCAAAGGCGGCACCCTTCAACTACAAAGAGGACCTAATTGCAGCAGAATGGGTGCGGATATGATCGCTTTCTCATCACATTTGCTTCAACTGATAATTTGGATACATTTTTCAAATGTTGAAAAAATGTACCTATATTAAAAATAAATAAATATATATATATATATATATATATATATATATATATATATATATATTATATTGGGTTTCCATACTTTTTTTATGTATAACAGAGTGAAAGAAGTGCGAAAACTTTTTGAAAAGCCTATATATATTATTATATTATTTATATTATATTACATTTTATTATGTATATTATAATATATTATATTATTGTTAAAATATATAATATATAGTATTATATCAAATAAAAATAAGTAGGGTCATTTGCATAGCTCCCAACCGTCCCTGATTTGGAACAAAGTCCCTCTGTCCCTCTTTCCTCCTCATTTGTCCTTCATTTTGGGCTGTATATAAAATGCACTACTTATCTATCAAAAAGCGTTTCCCAGTGCTAAACCTTTCATCCAAATTTGAAATGGCTGTATTTGTAAGTTTCAAAAGCCAATACAAAGGAATAGTAGTAGTAAAAAAAACAAAAAACAAAAACACTTTTTTTGTATAATTCTCCTTTAAGGGGGAGTGGAAAGGGGTGTGTCCTATGCCAACTTACTTTTTGCTCATAGGTTCCTATCTCAAAAAATTGGGAATTATGCACTATTCCTCCCACTGACACCAATGATGGGGCACTATTCCTCCCACTGACACCAATGATGGGGCACTATTCCCCCCACTGATACCAATGATGGTACACTATTCCTCCCACTGACACCAATGATGGAGTAATATTCCTCCCACTGATACCAATGATGGGGCACTATTCCTCCCACTGATACCGATGATGGGACACTATTCCTCCCACTGACACCAATGACGGGACACTATTCCTCCCACTGATACCAATGATGGGATATTATTCCTCCCACTGATAGCAATGATGGGATACTATTTCTCCCACTGACACCAATGATGGGGCATTATTCCTACCACTGACACCAATGATGAGACACTATTCCTCCCACTGCCCACTGACACCAATGATGGGGCACTATTCCTCCCACTGACACCAATGATGGGACACTATTCCTCCCACTGATACCAATGATGGGACACTATTCCTCCCATTGATACTAATGATGGGGCACTATTCCTCCCACTGATAGCAATGATGGGGCACTGTTCCTCCCACTGGTACCAATGATGGGGCACTATTCCTCCCATTGTTCCAATCTCAAAAAGTTGGGAGTTATGAGTTTGTGATAGGAGGTGGTTTTAAATGGGGGTGTGACTTTAAGGAAAAACACCTCTGGGTCTGATAGCAAGCAATGTACTTCAGATTTCCAGATAATTATAAGGGCAGCGTTGGTTATATACGTGTCTATCTTCTTGGAATGGTAACCATTTTCAACCAATTTTGGATGACTCTTTAGTTAAACCGTAGTTCTCTGGGAATCCTTTGCCATGTATTAAGTGTTTTATTGTACAAAAGATGTATAGTTAGTAAAACAAAGATTGTATATTTATATTTCATCAATTTTATTAGCAAAAATGTTTACAATAAATGCCTATAAAACAGAGGCAGATCGTATTAAGACAAATATGCTCACGGTTTGACAACTGCCATCCGGCCCAGATTACACAACGTAAAATATCTTCTTGTAGGTAATACCTACTATGGTCAAACCTTTAGCGAGGACATAAGGAGAATATTAGGAAGAAGGCGATAGGAAGGGAAAGTGAGGGACTAGAAGGGGAAGAAGAGAGGAAAAACAAAAGAGGGGAAGCTGATGGGAGGTTATCCGGAGCGAATAAGGTTTCACATTTTCGAAGAGATGAATGGATCAAACTCCGAAGGGTATCTGAAATGGGACCACATTGTCCACATGTAGCTTGTAGGATTAAGTTGTATCCTTCTCCCATGCAATCATACGTTCTAGTTGGTCGATTTTATCCATATTCGGCTAGAGTTGGTGCTTCGACCAGTCGCCAGTGTCTTGCTATTAACAGAGCGAGCAGCGGAGCCTGGCAATATGGAGTATACCGTGATCTGTGTTTTGTTGGGAATTTTATCTCCAACAAGACTCTCGAACAGTTGTAAAATTTTATCCCAGAATGGGAAAATGTTTGGGCATGTACACCAGACGTGGGTCATGGTGCCAGGAGCCTGTAAACACCGCCAACAAGTGTCGGGAATGGAGGAGTCAATTTTATGGAGGAGCGTAGGGCAGAGGTACCACCAAGATAATATGTTTAGTAGAAAAAAATAAATAAATCAGATTGTCAACAAAAAAACCCCAATAAACATGAAGTTGACCCAATTGACGTAAGGATGTGCAGAGGTTAGATATAACCTAGGTATGACTTCTACAGGTGAAGGCGGGCAGAGATCTTGTCACCAGGCCAGCATCCTTCCAAAAATGGAAATGCCAGTTTTGAGTGCATTGACCCTTTTAATATGATGCTGGCACGAAAGCCAGTATATGTAGCAACTTAAAAATTCATTTTAAACAGGCATGTACTGGCCATTGGGACTACAGGGAGTTTCCCGGTGGGTCGATGGCTCAGTGGGCCGATTTCAGTGACAGTGGACCGCTGCCTCCCTCCAGTCCTCTGTCCCCCCCGCAGTGCTCACCTCCTCTCCCTGGCTAGTTATGCAGCGCGCCTGAATACAGACATGATGCTCAGGAGTCAACACTTAGAAGCTCATCATACGATCTGGAAGGAGGGCGGCCTCACTTTCCTGCCTAATCTTGTTCCATTGGGGGGGGGGGGGGGCGCCAAACTGATTTTTTGCCCCAGGTGAAATAATGTCTAGCTTCCCCACTGGTACTGCCTATAAGAGAAATAATGTAGAACGGCTAATAGCTAGTGGGGGGGGGGGGGGGGGGCTTGGGTGGCAAGCTGGCATGGGAGAGACCTGTCAAAGTGGGCCAGTCTGGGTGAAGTCCAGGGCCAAATTTTTGTCCCAGTCCAGCCCTGATTTTAAATAACAATGTTGCCAGTAATATTAGTAGATGTTGTAATGATTATAGTAGCAGAATTATTATTAGATATGATACATTATAAGCCAGAGCAAAAAATTTAAAAAATAATACAATATTATTATTATATTTTTATTTTATCTTATCTAAGATATCTAAAATATATTTATTTTATATCTTTATTTTATTAATAATATAATTTATTATTATTATTATTATTATATAAGTAAAATATTTTTTTTGTGAATGTTAGTTTGCATAGATTTTTTTGCCCATATAATTTTCTTACTATTTGTTTTTCTATATATTTTTCTATAATGAAAAATACATAAATGAATTCAATTTTTTTTGTACTGCCCATTGGGTGAGCACTAATATATATACATATCTATCTATCTATCTATATACCAAAGCATATACAATTAAATTATTATTTTTTTGTAATGGCTTAAACAAGTTTTAAACAGGTGACTGCTATAATTTATCCTTCATTACATGTATACATAAGGAAATGGGGAAGAAGGGAAGGATGGACTTTAAATGAGGTGTACATATGATAATGGGGGTTGATTTACGAAAGGCAAATCCACTTTGCACTACAAGTGCACTTGGACGTGCAGTCGCTGTAAAATCTGAGGGGTAGATCTGAACTGAGGGGAGGCTCTGCTGATTTTATCATCCAATCATGTACAAGCTAAAATGCTGTTTTTTATTTTCCTTGCATGTCCCCCTCGGATCTACAGTGACTGCACTTCCAAGTGCACTTGTAGTGGAAAGTGGATTTGCCTTTAGTAAATAAGCCCCAATATATACCTCCATCCCTAGATCAATAAATATGAAAAGGAAGTTGGGACTTTGTGGGGTCGATTTACTAAAGGCCAATAGACTGTGCATCTTGGAAAGTGCAATTGCACTCTGCAAGTGCAGCTGCTCCAGAGCTTAGTAAATGAGGTAAAGCAAGGAAAATAAAAAAAAACTGCATTTTTGCTTGCACATGATTGGTTGATAAAAGTCAGCAGAGCTTCTGCTCATTTACTAAGCTCTGGAGCAACTGCTCTTGCAGTGTGCAACTGCACTTTCCAAAGTGCACAGTCTTTTTGCCGTTAGTAAATCAACCCCAGTGTGAGGCAAACGGCAAATTGGACAGAGTAATGAATACATGGTGACTTAATGAGTTTTATTTAGCATAAAGAGGGTATAAAATTGCACTCAATATGGAATACATTGAAAGCCATTGCATATATATACATGTATACATGCTTTACATTCAATAGAAAATCAATAAAAATAAAGATTATAAATGAAATAGTAGCAGTACAGTTGGTAGTAGAAATATTATTTAAGATTTTTTTTGTGAATAAGGGAAGTGTTAGAACCCCTGTCAAGTTTTTATTGCTGTCTTTGTCTCCTCTGTGTTTTTTTTTTTTTTTTTTTTTTACTCACAGTATTTTTTTTTTTTTTTTTTTTGCATTTGTCCATTCTTTTTTAACTTTTTTGTCTATTAAAAAAAGAACAGGTTAAAGAAGGGATACTTTTTGGCACAAGAACAGGTCCAGGATAGAAGGAGCTTCTGTGACCCTCAGGAGCCATTTAAAACCCATTGCACCTTAAATATCCCCCAAATCCTCCTCTCCTTCATGTTCACTTCTCCTTCCTATGAACTCCAATGTATTTAGGCAAAATTGCTACATTTCTCCCCAATCATTATATACATATCATAGAAAGGAAGATTAAAAACTCTCAATTTCGTTTGAAAACAAAGGAGAATTAAAAACTCTCAATTTCGTTCCCCTCTCAATGGTCACCTGGACAAAGAGAGGGGATTAACTCCCCAGTAGGGTCACAGTCAGCAACAAAAACCTGACAGGGGTTTTATCCCCTCCATGTTTTATCCACAATTTAAAAAAAATAAAAAAAAATAAAAAAAATAATTGGCTTTATGTTTTCTTTAACAGTGGTGTTAATGTAGCTAAGGCTGTTAGAATAGAAAGACATTCTTTGTGAAGTGTAATATTCTTCTTTTTTTTTGAATGGGCTGATGGCATCTGGGTGAGGCTTCCTTTCGGTTAGCAGTTGGCTGTACTGACACAGAGGGCTTTATTGGAGAGGCTTGTTAAAGTTCTCATAGGTCCTAATAGATGTCTACAGCAGAACCGCCTAAGAACTAGTCCAGCTGGTAGGGGGGAGCAGAGGTCTCTGCAAAACAAAACATTTTTAAAGGGTAAATATATCTATCTATCTATCTATCTATCTATCTATCTATCTATCTATCTATCTATCTATCTATCTATAGATATATCTATCTATATATATATATATATACAGGCATAACCCACTTTTAAGTACACAATGGGGTTTATTTACTAAAGCTGGAAAGTGCAAAATCAGGCTCACTTCTGCATAGAAACCAATCAGCTTCTAACCCCAGCTTGTTCAATGAAGCTTTGGTAATAAAACCTGGAAGCTCATTGGTTTCTATGCAGAAGTGAGCCTGATTTTTCACTTTCCAGCTTTAGTAAATAAACCCCATTGTGTACTTAAAAGTGGGGTATGCCTGTATATCTATATATATAGATCTATCTATCTATCTATCTATCTATCTATCTATCTATCTATCTATCTATCTATCTATCTATCTATCTATCTATCTATTTATCTATCTATCTATCTATCTATCTATCTATCTATCTATCTATCTATCTATCTATCTATCTATCTATCTATCTACGTAAATATATATATATATCTATATATATATAGATATATATAGATACATATCTATATATATCTATATATATATCTATATCTATATAGATAGATAGATAGATAGATAGATAGATAGATAGATAGATAGATAGAGATATATCTATAGATATATCTTTATATCTATCTATCTATCTATCTATCTATCTATCTATCTATCTATCTACTTTTTTTTCCTTTATTTACTTTATTTAGAGGGTTTTTTTACTAATACAGCTGCTTAGGTGAACCTTGCTTTAAATAATGAAAAAAACAAAAAACAAAAAGTGCTTTAATGGATGCTGTTGCTTAGATGAAACTTGCTTAATAAAAAAAAAATAGAATTAAAAAAGTGCTTTATTGGAAGTGCTCTTTAAGGTGGTCATATATCCTAATCAATGTCTACAGTAAATTGCAGAACCTTTCCTAAGAACTAGTCCAGCTGGTGGGGAGCAGAAGTCTTTACAAAGCAAGCAAAACATTTTTTTTAAAGGGTCAGTCCACCCACATAATTATGTTTTGGTTTTTCATTGAAACATTGGGGTTGATTTACTAAAGGCAACTAGACTGTACACTTTGCAAAGTGCAGTTGCACTCTGCAGGTGCAATTGCTCCAGAGCTTAGTAAATGAGTTAAAGCTTCACAGAACACCCAATCACATGCAAAGGAAAATAAACAAAAACAGCATATTTGCTTGCACATGATTGGATGATGGAAGTCAGCAGAGCTTCTGCTCATTTACCAAGCTCTGGAGCAACTGCTCTTGTAGAGTGCAACTGCACTTTCCAAAGTGCACAGTCAATTTGCCTTTAGTAAAAAAATCCCAGAGACTCTCAATTTTGCTAACAGGGCTGCTTAGATAAAACTTGCTTTAAAAAATTCCTATAGTTTTTCTTTATTTACTACAGTTAAAAGTTTTTTTTGTTTTTGTTTTTGTTTTTTTTGCTAATACAGCTGCTTAGGTGAACCTTGCTTTAAAATAAATAAATTAATGCATACATACATAAACAAATAATTAAAAAAGAAATGGTGCTTTATTGGATACAGCTGCTTAAGTGAACCTTGCTTTAAAATAAACATATACATACAGCCCTTAAATAAATAAATAAATAAATAAATAAAAAAGAAAACATGCTCTAGTGGATTCGGCTGTCTAGGTGAACCTTGCTTTAAAATAAATAAATAAATAAGAAAAGGTGCTTTATTGGGGTGCTCCTATGTCCTAATGGATGTCTACAGTAGATTGCAGAACCTTGCTTATGAACTAGTTCAGCTAATAAGGGTGCAGAAGTCTCTGGAAAGTGAAATTCTTTAGTCCACCCGAAAAATATTTGTAGGTTTTTGGTACATAGGGAAGAGCAGGGTGAATTCAGCAAAATTGATTTTATGTAGGCACAAACTCTTATTTTTGCTAGTAGAGCTGTTTGGGTGAACCTTGATTAAAAAATAAATAAAAAAGGGTATTTTTTCAGAGAAGTTCTTTAGGGTGCTCATGTGTCCCATATGTCCTAATGGAAAAAAAGGGTCTACATTGTTTTATTTATGTTGTATTTTTTTTTTTTTTTTGGAGGGGGTGTTATTTAGGGGTTTAGTATTTTTTTGACATTATTTGTGTGTTTCTTTTTTCTGTATTTAATCATCATTTCTACACTGTGGCTTTGAATTTTTTTTATCCCCCCCCCCCCTTTTTTTTTGCCTTTTTTTTTTTCATGAAAAAAACAATAATGGATGAGGATAATGAGGAAGATAAATAATGAAGATAATGAGGGGCAGCTTTTTGGTGCAAGAACAGATCCAAATATGCTTCTATCACCCTCAGGAGCAATTTAAACCTGTTGCACCCTTAAAACCCACCAAAACCCCACCTATTGCTCTGCACCCTTTTGATAAGCACAGCACAATGCACCTTATGGTGACATATAAATCTATGAGCTACAGTGTGCTTTTACCGCAGGTACCTTGTAGTGAGTGGTAGATGTTCAACCATTTTTTTTTTTTTCTGCAATGGACCGCAGAGCAGGTCTGTAATGTAATGAGAGACTTTCATAAACTTCCTGTAAAGGTGACAACAGTTTCACCAGACAGGAAGTGAGGGAAAATCTGCAACAAGGACACAGACAGTAAGAAAAAAAAAAAAAAAAAAAAAAAAAAAAATATATATATATATATATATATATATATATATATATATATATATATATATATATATATACATATACACTGCATGGTGGCAATCACCAAAAAGTCACCAGAGGATATGTGAAATATTTTTTTTCTGATTTTTTTTTTTTGTTTTTTTTTGAGGGACCCTAATTTTGCTTTAACTACAAGTATTATACGCATTAAAAGTAAATTATTTATTATTTATGGAAGGAAGAAAAAAGTTCTGGAGGGCCGCACACCGCAGAGGGCATCTTTATTGATATAGTAAAATCCAATACAGTCACCTCATATGCAAAAGAAACAGGGAGAAGCAGCTGACGCGTTTCACACCGTGTAATGGTGCTTAATCATAGCTCTATTTATTATTTATATTCATATTACTATTTATTAATATTGGTTAATTGGTAATTAATAACTAATTGATAGTTTTTTTTTTTTTTGGAGTAACAGAACTAGTAATCTGAGCTTCACTGGTTAGTTACAGAGAACTAGTTGTATTTATCTATACAAGTACTACTGTATGAATTGTATTCAAAGTGAATAATGTATTATTATTATTATTTTTATTATTTATCAATAATAGTTGTTTGTTGATAAAACTATTAATAGTATTTACTATTAATACATAATTGTTAATAATAATAATAATAAATAACTATACTCCTTATCTCCATCTAGTGGCCATAATGCAGTACTTTCACCATTCAGATTTTATTTTTTTAAATAAATAACATTTGATCCACAGAGAATATAGCCTAAAGACATTCAATTTTGCCACATTTGCACAGAATGAATTTACTTGCAGTTTCGATGGACAGCCAAACTGTTTCAGTTTTAGGGAAAGGGTTAAAACTAGGGATGCGCCGGTACCATTTTTTTTTTTTTTTACAACCAGTACGAGTACCAATACTTTTTTTTTTTAGTACTCTCCGATACCAATTACTGATACCTACCACAACTTTTTTGTTTACAGTTCAGCTGTCAGCAATGGTACAAAGCATTGAAAATTTATTTACAAATGAATACATTTTTTTTTACATGTTGCTCTTTTTTCAATGTGAAATATGTTGTAAACATATAACCAAACAAACAAAGTTTTAATTAGTAATGGTTTCTAATATAGAAGTGGAAAAAAAAATAAAAATAAGCCGGAAAATAATAATTTAAATGGAGGAGAATAAGGAGTTAATTAAGGCTGATTAGAGTAAATTAACTAGTTGCCGCCTGCCCACCATCAAATGATGGTGGGGCGGTGCGTCTCTCGTTTTGGGATGCCGTCATATGATGGCGTCCCGGAACAGGCGCTCTCGCGTGCCTATTGCTAGGACATCAGTGCCCTGATTACAATAGCCACACCAGTGCCACAAATCAGTGCCAGCGATGAGTGCCCGCTACTGCCAGCAATCAGTGCCCACCACTGCTCACAAGTGCCACCAATCAGTGCCCATTAGTGATGCCAGTCGGTGCTTGCTATCAGTCCCACCTATCACTGCTGCCCATCAGTGCCACCCATCAATGCCCATCAGTACCACCTATTCGTGCCGCCTATCAGTGCCCATAAGTGCGGCATATTAGTGCCTCCTCATAAGTGCCACCTAATTAGTGCCTACCAGTTCAGCCTATCAGTGCCCCCTCATCAGCGCACATCAGTGAAGGAGAAAAATCACTTAATTACAATTAATTACAAAATTTACTGACAGAAACTAAAAAAAAAACTTTTTTTCAAAATTTTTAGTCTTTTTTTTTTTTTTAGTAAAAAATAAAAAACCCAGCCGTGATTAAATACCACCAAAAGAAAACTCTATTTGTGTGAAGAAAATCATAAACATTTCATTTGGATACAGTGTAGCATGACCGCGCAATTGCCATTCAAAGAGCGACAGCGATGAAAGCTGAAAAATGGCCTGGGCAGGAAGAGGGTGTAAGTGCCCTGTTGGCAAGTGGTTAAGGGTTAATAAGAATTAACTTTAAATTAAATACTTTATTTTTTTTTTAACTTGTCCGGTTGCTTTAAACTGAGTCACCTGCAGAAGGAAGTTCATCCCTTTGATCTGTAGATGAAAAAAAAAGAAAGATACAAAAATAAACAATGGTTCTTTTCATAGTGTTTTAGCAGCTGAGCAATGTTGTTGATAAATATTGCCCGGCTGCTTTTTTTTTTTTTTTTGACCGGTCTGATTGCAGGACTTATTTAACAATTCAGCTGTCAACAGGGGAACCCCACTGACAGCTGACTGAGTCATTGGTTGTTAAGGAGACGGCGGCCCCGCTCCTTAAAAAGGAACTGCAGTCGGCTCACATAATTTGTAATAAAAAAACATCTTTGCCATTCTGAAGCTTCCCTCCAACAACTTTGTATATTATTTTATATATACTGTGATTCTGTATTTGCCAAATATGCTGCAGAAATCTCCCTCCACTGAGTCTGGCTGAAGCCATTTTAACTGTGGGCAGCTGAAGCTGCTGCCTGTTCACTTCTTGGATTTACACAGACACACAGGCACACCTCCAGCTCTGCATCTCTCATTGGCCCTCTTATGACTCATCCCTCCTCCCTTGCTGGCAAACTCTCACGAGAGTAAGAGAGAGAGCTGTGGATGATGTCATAATCCTAGGCTAATGACCAGACAAGAAACAGGAAGTGGGCTGTATAAGGTATTTACTGGCAGAAAAAAAAATGTTTTACTATCTAAAGATAAAACAACAACAGCAGAAGATTTAACCCCTTCAGATCCGGGCTATAGCTGAATGACAACTACAGCATGGACCTACATTGCTGGGAGGCCGTCAATAGACGTCCTACCCTTTGCACGCTTCCTGCGCGCCCCCTTCAGGATGCGCGCGGCGTGCGCAGTGTGCGCGGCGTGCGCTGTGATCACTGAGTCAATGAGACTTGGGTGATCACAGATCGGAGTAAGGGGTCGATCCCGGCCCCTTACCAACGTGATCGGCTGTCAGCCAATGACAGCTGATCACGTGATGTAAACAGAAGATCGGTAATCGTTTTTTTTTCTCCTCATGCTGACAGCGCGAGGAGAAAAAAAAGCTGATCACCGGCTTCTGTGCAAGGGACATCGGTCATCGGACATCGGACCTCCTCTGTGCCCACCAGTACCGCCTACCAGTGCCGACCAGTGCATAAGTGCTAGCAATCAGTGCCACCTATCAATTCCCATGAGTGCCACCTATCAATGCCCACCAGTGGTGCCAATCAGTGCCTCATCAGTGCCACCTAGCAGTGCTGCCTATCAGTGTCACCTACCAGTGCCGATCAGTGCCCATCACTGCCACCTAGCAGTGCTGCCTATCAGTGTCACCTACCAGTGCTGATCAGTGCCCATCACTGCCACCTATCAGTGCCCATCAGTGCCAGCTATCACTGCCACCTATTAGTGCCCTTCAGTGCCGCCCATCAATGCCACCCATCAGTGCCACCTCTCAGTGCCCACCAATGCCACCTATCAGTGCCCACCGGTGGCACCTCATCAGTGCCCACCAGTGCCGCCTATTAGTGCCCATCAGTGCCACCTTATCAGTGCCCATCAATGCAGCCTATCAGTGCTCATCAGTGCAGCCTCATCAGCGCACATCAGCGAAGGAGAAAATTACCTGTGTGCTAAATTTATTAACAAAATATAAAATTTTTTTTGTTTTTTTTTAATTTTGGTCTCTTTAAATATTTTTAACAAAAAACAAAACAAAAAAAAAACCTCAGAGGTGATCAAATACCACCAAAAGAAAGCTCTATTTGTGGGAAAAAAATGACAAAAATGTAATTTGGGTGACAGCGCTGAAAGCTGAAAATTGGTCTGGGCAGGAAGGGGGTTTAGGTGCCCAGTAAGCAAGTGGTTAATAGATGGAAAGATTAAAAAATGAATGAAGGTCCGCTTTAACAACCGATAATTGGCTGTTTTTTTTAAATTTATTTATCTTTTTTACATTTCAGCTGTCAGTGGGGGAATCCTGCTGACAGCTCAAAGAATCGAGCCTGAAAGTATCGGTCTCAGGAGTCGTACATTTGCACGCGTCAATGCTTGGTATCGGCACCAATACCAGTATCAGTTTTCGGGCACCCCTAGTTAAAACCCATTTTGTTGTTCTCGTGTCCTGAGATTCCTCGTCGCATCCTGTTCAAGAAGTCCAACAGGAAGTGAGAGAAAATGTTTCCCAAATTTAGAGGAAACCCCGCCCCCTCCCTGAAACAATTGTCATCAAAACAGTAGATGTCCCCCGACCTCGGTGACAACTGTAAAATGTTGGATTTCCCGTCACTTCCTGTTGCCAAGACAAATAGAGAGGCTCCGCTGGTAAGCCTCCTCTATGGTGGGCACCCAGAATGCGACTCCAGCGTGAAACACCACAGGAGCGCCGGGCCAAGTGATGGAAAATTGCTTGGAAGACTAATTCCCGGTACACACGATGAGATTATCGGACGAATGATCGTTAATTTTTCTTCTTGCATGCTAATCTCAGATCGAATCTGATGAGTTTACTAAAGTCACAAAAATTCCCGTACGACTGAAAAAAAATTCAGAAGTGATGTCATGTGTTGTAATGCATTTGTATTGCCTTTTTGAAGGATAGCTGTATCGAATAAATGAAAATCGTACGATCTGGCGTCGTATGAAATTTTTTTTTTTTTGTGCACTTCCTATAGAATAATACCGGATGAACTGTCGTGATTGGCTCTCGAAAGCTCTGGACTAATGATCCGATTATCGCACGATTGCTTCGAAATCGGTATTTTCCGTACAATTTTCTGATCGTGTGTACAGGGCTTTAGACCCCATACACACTATTAGATTTTCTGCAGATTTTTGTCTTCAGATTTACCAAAATCATGTAGTGCCTGATTGCATACAAATTGAAACTCTTAAAGGGTTTTTAAACCCTTGTTTAAAAAAAAAAAAAAAAAAATCATACTTCCCTCCACTGTGCAATTCGTTTTTCACAGAGTGGCCCCGATCGTCCTCTCCTGGGGGTCCCCCACGCGGCACTGGTAGCTTCTCCCCCGCAATAGGTGCCCACATTGGAGAAGCGCTCTCCTTGGTGGACACCCATGCGGGGGGCGCTCCCGAGTCCTGCTTCTGCGTGTATTCACACAGAGAGTGGGACTCGCCAGCCCTGCCCCCTGGCGACCGCGTCATTGGATTTGATCGACAAGAGCGGGAGCCAATGGCTGTGCTGCTATCAGTCTACCCAATCAAGAGCCAAGACAACAGGCAGAGAGGAAGACTGTGCCTCTGAACAGGATCAGGTGAGTAAAACGGGGGGGTGGGGGGGTCAGTGTTAGAAGTTTTTTCACCTTAATGCATAGGAAGGTGAAAAAACCCCTTTAAGGTCTGACCTCATATTATATAGTTTTGGTAAATCTGAAGACAAAAATCTGCAGAAAATCTAGTGTGTGATGGAGCCTTACACTACGATCGTATAAAACAGCCGACGCGTTTCAGGAGCCGGCGCACTCCTTCATCAGGGCCTGGTAGAGAGTGATAGGTGTCCCGGAAGCCACACATTAAGTCAAAACCTGCTGTGTGATAGTGAATGGCAGTCTCAGCCTGGACCCACTGCCAGGCCACGCCCCCCCAACAAATTTCACTCCGCCCACCGGAGCTTACTCATGGGGGGTGGGCCCTTCATCAGGGCTTACCGTCAGTGGACTCAATGAGACAAAGAGCTTACTTGTGAATAGTAAACACTGAGACACTCGTTTTACTTATATTTCATGAGTAAGAAAACTTGGTGTAATGCAGACCTGTCTGGTTACTCATTGGGGTTGATTTACTAAAACTGGAGAGTGTAAAATCTGGTGCAGCTCTGCATAGAAACCAATCAGCTTCCAGGTTTTATTGCCAAGCTTAACTGAAAAAGCTGAAGTTAGAAGCTGATTGGCTACCATGCTGCACCAGATTCTGAACTCTCCAGTTTTAGTAAATAGGTGCCCTTATTCTTACTATCAGCATCTTTCAAAGCCCCTCCCCTAAGCCCAGACCATCCTAGACCCGCCTCCAGCCTGTGACTGGACAGTGAAAGAAGAAGCAGCAGAGTAACGAGCTCCTATATTTGTCACTCAGCTCTTTCCTCCAGTCAGCATGCTTCATGTTGGCACATGAACTGATTGGCTCCCTGTGCTGCTTCTACCTCTCACACTCCAGCCCTGCTGTACAGGGACTGCAAGAGGCTGATTTTTCACTCTCCAGTTTCAGTAAATCTACCTCCATTGAGTCTACTGAACCCAAGCCCTGATGAAAGGGGCCCCCTGAAATGCGCTGATTGTTTTATGAGATAATATTATAAGTCATTAAAGTGCATTGGACTCTTTCACTACTTGATCTGTTGCTCTGACTTCATGCTTTAAACTATAAAAACTTGACGGAAGATTTATACATACACTTTAGTGTGTCTCTTTTTAAAAAGAAAAAAAATTGCACATAGCTATTTGTCCAGCAAAACTGCTGGTGCATTTGTTGTGTGTAGACAAGGCAAAATCGAATGCTCTCCTTCTATTTCCTCTACAGGTCGAATGTAAATCATTCATTCATCAAAAAAAAAAAAAAAAGAGTGGTGTGGGAATATACGGCCACTAGATGGTGCTGGGGACCACAGGAAAAAAATGTATTTCCTATGATTTAGCACAGTAGAATTACAGCAGTAGAAGACATTGGAGTTGATTTACTAAAACTAGAGAGTGTAAAATTTGTACAGCTGTAGCCAATCGGCTTCTAACTTCAGCTTGTTCAATTAAGCTTTGACTTAAAAACCTGGAGGCTGGTTGGTTTCTATGCAGAGCTGCACCAGATTTTGCACTCTCTGTTTTTTTGTAAATCAACACAGTAGTACTTGGTTGTGGTGTAGTGAAAACTAGTCATAGTCTTGATTTCCACGCTGTATAGGTGGATGAGCAGTAGTATATTAGTGTATACTATTGATATAGTGAGCTGTAGTAGCAAAGATTTAAGATTTAAGGATTTAACCACTTAAGCCCCGGACCATTCGGCTTGTCAAAGACCAGAGCGCTTTTTACGATTCGGCGCTGTGTCACTTTAACTGACAATTGCGTGGTCGTACGACGTTGCTCCCAAACAAAATCGAGGTCCTTTTTTTTCCCCACAAATAGAGCTTTCTTTTGGTGGTATTTGATCACCTCTGCGTTTTTTATTTTTTGCGCTATAAACAAAAAAAAGACCGACAATTTTGAAAAAAAAAAAAAAACGCATTATTTTTTACTTTTTACTATAATAAATATCTCCAAAAAATATATAAAAAATTATTTTTTTTCCTCAGTTTAGGCCGATGTGTATTCTTCTACATATTTTTGGTAAAAAAACCCCACAATAAGCGTTTATTTATTGGTTTGCGCAAAAGTTATAGCGTCTACAAAATAGGGGATAGTTTCATGGCATTTTTATTATTATTTATATTTTACTAGTAATGGCGGCGATCTGCGATTTTTATCCTGACTGCGACATTATGGCGGACACATTGGACAATTTTGACACATTTTTGGGACCATCGTCATTTTTACAGCGATCAGTTTGATTAAATTGCACCGATTACTATAAAAATGACACTAGCAGTGAAGGGGTTAACCACTAGGGGGCTAGGGAGGGCTTAAGTGTGTCCTAGGGAGTGATTCTAACTGTGTGGGGGATGGGCTATGTGTGGCACAACACTGATCACCGCTCCCGATGACAGGGAGCGGTGATCAGTGACAGTGTCTTTAGGCAGAATGGGGAGATGCTTGTTTACATTAGTATCTCCCCGTTCTTCCTCTCCGTGAGACGATCGCGGGTATCCCCGCCGACATTGAGTCCGTGAGACCCACGATCCAACTCACAGAGCTCGCGGCGCGCACGCGATGGCACAGCGGCAAATTCAAAGGGACATACAGGTACGCCCATTTGCCTGTCCATGCCATTCTGCCAACGTACATCGGCGTGCGCCAGTCACTATGTGGTTAATATATAACAGTAGTACATGTGGTAGTAATAGTATTAGTAGTGTGCCAGTATATATAGCAGTAGTACATGTGGTTGTAGTAGTATTAGTAGTGAAGAAGTATGTATAGCAGTAGTACAGGTGGTAGTAATAGTATTAATAGTGTACCAGTATATATAGCAGTAGTAATAGCATTAGTAGTGGAGCAGTATATATAGCAGTAGTACACATAGTAGTAGTATTAGTAGTAGTAGTAGTAGTAGTAGTAGTATTAGTGAAGCAGTATATATAGCAATAGTACATGTGATAGTAATAGCATTAGTAGTGGAGCTGTATATATAGCAGTAGTACATGTAGTAGTAATAGCATTAGTAGTGTAGCAGTATATGTAGCAGTAATAAACATGGTAGTAATACTATTAGCAGTGTAGCAGTATATATATAGCTGTAGTACACGTGGTAGTTATGGAATTAGTAGTGTAGCAGTATATATTGTTGTAGTAAACATTGTAGTAATAGTATAAGTAGTGTAGCAGTATATATATAGCAGTCGTACACATGGTAGTAATGGCATTAGTATTGATGTAGTGTAGAAGAAGGGGTCTTTGTCATCCACCTAGATTCTGTGTAATCAGGGGGAAGAGTTGTAGCGTGTAGTATGATGTAGCATGGTACAGTAATTATTAGTAGTGAAAAGTAGTAGGAGAACATCACTCTTGTGTCTTTCCACCTCCAGGCAGAGTAGAGAGAGCAGGGGTATACACAGTGTGGTGCAGTTGATTACTAGCTGTAGTAAGTGTAGGTGTGGCAGATGTAGTAGTTGTATTGGAAGAGGTGCATTAAGATACATGAGGAGTACAGCTGAAATAATTAGTAGGGTATAGTATGATATATAACAATAGCACTAGATTTCATAGTAATGGGATGTAGTAAGGAACAGTGTTCTAGTGTCACCCTGTGTCCAGGCAGTGTTAGGGAATCAGAACTAGGATGGGCAGTATCATGTAGTGCCATTTAGTAGTGGCAGTAGTTGTTAGTCATAGTGAAAAGGTGACTATAGTAAAAGAGTTGTACTTATAGAATTGTAGTTTTATATAGTACCAGAATACTAAGGGTAGTGTTAGTTAATATTAGTTATTAGTAGCAATACTGTGGAACGTAGTAAAAAAACTATGCTATATTGCCTTCTTTTCTCCATGTTGTGTTAATGGAGGAGAAGTGGTTCCATACAGTAAAGTAAATGTACGGTAGTTATTAGTAATTTTTGTACTAGAGCTCATCTCTCCTCAACTCCTCGTTGCTTGGTTAGTAGTAGTAGCAGCAGCAGCAAAAAGTGGTAAAGCAAGATGTAGCACTACAGAGGAGGATGTAATAATAGTAGTAGAAGAAGTAAAGGTACAAAGAAGTATTCATTAAAAGTGATATAATAAGATACATAGTAGTAGTAATAAAAGTAAGAAGCAACAGATGTAGTAAGATGCAGTAACGGAACGGTGGAGGGCAATAATAGAAATAACATGAATAGATCTAGTAGCAGAAAGAATAATGTTGGGACAATCGTAGTAGTGGTGATAGTGTAGTGAGGTGCAATATTACAGATATAGTAGCAGTATAGTGGAGGGAGAAGAGTTAAACTAGCATATATTAGTAAATGCAGATAGAAGTCTAGTATCGGTGTAGTGAGGATGTAGCAGTATATAGTAGCTGAAACACAAGAGTAGAGAGTTGTAGTAGCAGTGTAAAGTGTTTATAGTTGACCCCACCCATTCAGCAGTGTAGTGGGAAATGTATTAGTAGTATTTATTATTATTAATTATAAGGGGTACTGGAATATGAAGTAGCAGCTCTCCCGGACACCCCAAATCCCCTCCAAATCAGCAGTAAGGTGAGTAGTAGTGTCATCTACAACAAGTAGTATTTGCCAGAAATATATGGAGTCTAGGGTATCCCAGCCTGCAGCAGAGTAGTAGGGAAGCAGTAGTGGTATCTAGTAGCGGTAGTTGTCAGAATTAGAGGGAGATGAAGTAGCATTTTTCCACACCCCTTTTGCAATTTAGTAGGGGCTATAGTAGATGTATTAATAAATATAGTAAGGACAGCAGTAGCATTAACTATAATGAGTAGTAGCATTAACCATAAGTCTCCCAGACTCCAGCAGAGAAGAAAGGGAGTGTTAGTGGTATATAGGGGCAGTCTTGGTTAATGTCAGAAATACAAGGATATGTATTTGGTAGAGTGCCCACTAGCACTATTAGAAGGGGTAATTGTGGTATATAGTAGTTTTAATAAGAAGGTAACATTGTAGTAGTAGCTCTCCAGAGTGTCCCCAACCCTTAGCATTGAAGAAAGAGAAGTAGGACTGATAGTAGTAATCAGAAGTACTGTGTAATATAATAACAGAGCCCTCCAAGCAGTATAGTGGAAGTAGTATCTAGGAGCAACTTATCTATGTACATAGATATTTGGTTTCGGCCTTTAAGAGTTGTACCACTCTGATAGTGTGAGAGGGGTTAGTAGTGGTAAACAGTTGTAGTACTATACTGGTATATGGATATGTAGTAGGAGCCCTGAAATACCCCCCCCCCCCAGCAGTATATTAAGAGTAGTTGTACTGATATGTGCCAGAAGCACAGTAACAGCTCTCTCGAGTCAACCCACTTCCAGCACCATATTAGGGGGAATAGTAAAGATATTTATAAATAGTAGTATTTGTTAGAAGACTTCCAGTTGTGTATACTGGTAATGGTATTTCGTAGTAGTAGTAGTTGTGAGATGTTCAGGGGGATAGAGTAGCAACTCTGTAGAGTTTCCCTGTCTCCTGCAGCGAATTAGGTGTGGTAGTAGTAGTAGTTGTTATTGCCAAAAGTATTGGCAATTATTAAAGTATCTCCCAAGAGTTTGTCTGACTCCAGCAGTGTAGTGATTTAAGTAGTAGGACCTCCCTTCCCCCAAGCTAGGTATTAGCGGTAGTAATAAAGGTATATAGCAGTATTTGTTTGTGTCAGAAGTGCTGGGAGATGTAGTAGTAGCTATCCATGTACCCCCAACTCTAGCAGTGTATAGAGGGTAGTATTAGCGGTTTCTGGCAGAAATTGTAATTAGTAGAAGTTTGGGGAGATATAGTAGCAGCTCCTCACCTCTGTCAGTGTATATGAGTAAATTGTTGTGATATCAAATAGATTTGTAATAGTTAGAAGTTCAGGGAGATGTAGTAGCAACTCTCCAGGGTCTCCCCTCCCCAGCAACTCCTGCCGGAAACCACTACTACTACTCCAAAAGTCTGCTGGAGGTGGGAGAACATGGAGAGCTGCTACTACTTCTCCCTTAATTCCTGACAACCAATACTACCACTAATGCTGCTACCCCTAATATTTTTGTCTAGCGGTAGGAGAGCATACAGAGCTGTTACTACATGTCCCGAAACGTATAATAACTACAACCACTGCCAGCTAGCACTACCACCCCAACACACTTTTAGAGGTGTGGGACATGATGATTAGCTTCTACATCTCTTTGACCCTCTGACAACCAATACCACTACTACTACTAACCCTAATATAATTCTGTAGTACAGGAGTTGCAGTAGTTAGAAGTTCAGGGAGATGTAGTAGCAACTTTCTAGGGTCTTCCCACCTCCAGCAAGATAATAGGGGTAGTAATGGTAGTATTGGTTGTCAGTAGATGCAGTAGCAGTTTCATGTTCCTCTGTCTCCAGTAGTAATGGTATTGGGCACTGGTTGTAGTTGGTAGTAATTGAAGTAGATTTCCATGTTGATAGGAGCCATAGTGGCAGTATTGGTTGTCAGAAGTGCAGGGAGATGTAGAAGTGACTCTCTCTGTCCCCCAACCTCCAAAAGCGTGTTGAGGATAGTAATGGTATCTGGCATTGGTTGTAGTTGGTCTAAGTTCAGGGAGATGTAGTAGAAGCTCTCTATGACCCAGCCCCCCACCTTCAGGAATATATTAGGGGTAGTAGTAGTGGTGGTATTGGTTGTTAGAGGGTCAGGGAGAGGTAGAAGCTAATCTCCATCTCCAAAAGTGTGTTGGGGTGGTAGTGGTATCTGGCAGTGGTTATAGTTATTAAAAGTTTCGGGAGATGTAGTAACAGCTCTGTATGCTCTCCCATCTCCCGAACTAAATATTAGGGGTAGCAGCATTAGTGGTAGTGTTGGTTGTCAGGAGTTCAGGGAGGTGTAGGAGCAGCTCTCCAATTCTCCCACCTCCAACAATCTATTTTTAGGGTAGTAGTAGTGGTTTGCAGCAGGAGTTATAGTTGATTAAAGTTCAAGATCAAGAAGATGTATTAGCTGCTCATCAAGGTCTTCCCACCTCCATCAGTATATTATGGATAGTAATAGTAGTGGCAATATTGATTATCAGAAGCACAGGGAGATGCAGTAGCAGCTCTTCATGTTCCCCCACTTCCAGAAGTCTATCGGGGGGTTGTATTAGTGGTATCTGGCAGGAGTTGTAGTTGGTAGAAGTTCAGGATGTAATAGCAGCTCATAAAGGTCTTCCCACCTCCATCAGTATATTATGGATAGTAGTAGTGGCAATATTGTCAGAAGTTCAGGGAGATGCAGTAGCAGCTCTCCGTGTTCCCCCACCTCCAGCAGTCTATTGGGGGTAGTAGTAGTGGTATCTGACAGTGGTTATAGTTGGCAGAAGTTCAGGGAGATGTTGTTGCAGTTATCCATGTTCCACCATTTCTAGCAGTGCATTGGGGGTAGTAGTGGTGCTAACTAGCAAGTGTTACGGCCAGTAAAAGTTCAGGAAGATAACAGCAGCATTACATGTCCCCCATCAGTCTTTTGGGAATAGTAATGGTATCTGGCAGGAGTTGTAGTTGGTAGCAGTTAAAGAAGATATATTCACAGCTCTTCATGTTCTTCCACCAGTCTAGAGTAGAAGCTTCCCAGTCTCTCTGTTTCAAAAAGTCTATTGGGGGTGGTAATAGTAGTGGTATCTTGCAGGAGTTGTAGTTGGTGGAAGTTGAAGGAGATATATTAGCAGCTCTTCATGTTTCTCCACCCGTCTATTGGGGTAGTAGTAGCGGTATCTGGCAGAAATTGTAGTTGGTAGAGGTTCAGAGTGATATATTTGTAGATATTCATGTTTCTCCAGACCTCTAACAGGGGGAATAGTAATCTTATTCTGGCAGGAGTTGTAGCTGGTAGAAGATCAAGGAAATATAGTAGCAACTCTCCATGTTCAAAGGGGCAGTAGTGGGCTCCTGAAGTTCAGGAAGATGTACCCCACTTACAAAATGTGTTGAAGGTACTAGAGGTATTTGACAGTGTTTGGAGTTGGTAAAAGTTGATAGGGATGTAGTAGCAGCTCTGTATATTCCCCCATTTCCAGGAAAATATTGGGGGTAGTAGTGGTAGTATTGGTTATCAGAAGTTGATGGAGATGTAGTGCAGCTCCCCCACCTCTAGCAGTTTTTAGGGTAGTAGTAGTGGTTTCTGTCAGGAGTTGTAGTCAGTAGAAGTTCAGGGAGATGTAGTAGCAGTTCCTCAGGGTCTCCCCACTTCCATCAGTATGTTAATGACTGTGGTAGTATTGACTAGAAAAAAACACCCTCTACTAGAGATAGAGATGAGCAAAAACTACTAAACATTGCAGAAAGTTAGAGATCACAGTGTATTATTTTGGTTAGACACATTGAAACATTGTAGCAAAAATACTATATTTGATCTACAAACAAAGCTTTGTATTTACATTTGATGTAGTATTTTTGCTACAATGTTTCAATATGTCTAATTAAAATGATACACTGTGACCTCTAACTTTATGCAATGTTTAGTAGTTTCTGTTCATCTTTCTCTCTAGTAGAGGATGATTTTTCTTCTAGCTATTAGTTTAGGAATTGTGGAGCACAGACTCATTATTGTTGCAACAGAACTGTTAAATGACATAACTATTTGATGCATGCTGCACCCCTTTTTTGAGTGAGATAATAGTAGCATTTATGGTCAGAAGAAGTTACCCCCTTCCAGCATTACATTAGGGGTAGTAGTGGTATCTGGCATGAATTGTAGATGGAAGAAGCTCAGAGAGATGTAGTAGCAGCTCTCCATGTTCCCCCACCATTACTATGTATTGGGGGGGGGGGGGGTTAGTAATAGTGGTACTTGGCAGGAGTTGTAGTTTATAGATGTTGCAGGAGGTGTAGAAGCAGTTCTCCATGCCCCCCCCCCCCCCATCCATCAGTGTATTGGGGTAGTGGTAGTGGTATTTGACATGAGTTTTAAGCTAGTAGAAGTTTAGGGAGATGTACAGTAGTACTGTAGCTCTCCATGTTCCCCTAAATCCAGCAGTGTATGGGGGTTATTAGTAGTATGGGACAGGAGTTGTAGTTGATTGAAGTGTTGAAGTTGATGGAGATGTAGTAGCAGCTTTCTATGTTCTTCCAGCAGTATATTGGGGGTAGTAGTAGTGGAATCTGGCAGTGGCTGTAGTTGGTAGAAGCTGAAGGAGATGTAATTGCAGCTCTCCATGTTCCTGTAGCAGTCTAGAAAAGGTAGTAGTTGTGGGATCTGGCAAGTGGTTGGTTGCAGATAAGGTAGATGTAGTAGCAGCTCTCTACACTTCTCCAGCAATATATTGGGGGTAGTAGCATTGAGATCTGGCAAGAGTCAGTTGTTAGAAGTTCAGGCAGATGTTAGTAGTAGTGGGATCTGGCTGTAGTTGTAGTTGGCATGAGTTGAAGGAGATGTAGTAGCAACTCTGCATTTTTACCAGCAGTATATTGGGGTAATAGCAGTGGTATCTGGAAGGAGTTGTAGTTGGCACAAGTTAAATGAGAACTTGTAGAAGCTCTTTAGAGTCTCTCTGCCTCTAGCAGTGTATTGGAGGTAGTAGTGGTATATCGTAGGAGTTATAGTAGGTAGGGGTGAAGGGAGATATAGTAGATGCTTTCCATGTCCTTCTAGCAGTTTATTGGGGAGTAGTAGCAGCAGCATCTGACAGAAGTTGTACTTGGTTTAAGTTGATGGAGATGTAGTAGTAGCTCTCCCTGTTTATCTAGCAGTCAATTGGGGGTGGTAGTGGGATCTGGCAGTGGTTGTCGTTGGTGATGTTGAAGGAGATGTAGTAGAAGCCCCTCATGTTCCTCTAGTATATTTGGGGTAGTAGTATTGGGATCTAGCAGTGGTTGTAGTTGGTAAATGTTGAAGGAGATATAGTTGCATCTCTCCCTGTTTCTCTAGTAGTAAATGGGAGTAGTAGTGATGATACTTTGCAGAAGCAGTACTTGGTAGACTTTAGGGAAGATGAAGTAGCAGCTCTCTATGTTCCACTGGCAGTAAATTGGTGGTACTAATAGTGGTATCTGACAGGAGTAGTAGTTGTTTGAAGTTTAGGGAGATGTAGAAGCAGCTCATGTCCCTCTAGCAGTGTATTGGGGGTAGTAGTAGCAGCATCTGACAGGAGTTGTAATTGGTAGAAGTTGAAGGAGATGTAGTAGCAGTTCTCCCTGTAGTATATTGGGTGTAGTAGTAGTGGGATCTCTCAGTGGTTGTAGTCGGTAGAAGTTGGTAGCTGTAGTAACAGCTCTCCCTGTAGTATAGTGGGGGTAGTAATAGTGGGATCTGTCAGTAGTTGTAGTCGGTAGAAGTTGGTAGATGTAGTAGCAGCTCTCCCTGTAGAATATTGGGTGTAGTAGTGGTGGGATCTGTCAGTGGTTGTAATCGGTAGATGTAGTAGCAGCTCTCCCTGTAGTATATTGGGGGTAGTAGTGGTGGGAGCTGACAGTGGTTGTAGTCGGTAGAAGTAGTAGCAGCTCTCCCTGTAGTATATTGGGGGGTAGTAGTGGTGGGAGCTGTCAGTGGTTGTAGTCGGTAGATGTAGTAGCAGCTCTCCCTGTAGTATACTGGGGTAGTAGTAGTGGTAGGATCTGTCAGTGGTTGTAGTCGGTAGATGTAGTAGTAGCTCTCCCTGTAGTATACTGGGGGTGGTAGTAGTGATGGGATCTGGCAGTGGCTGTAGTCGGTAGAAGTTTATAGATGTAGTAGCAGCTCTCCCTGTAGTATATTGGGTGTAGTAGTAGTGGGATCTGTCAGTGGTTGTAGTTGGTAGAAGTTGTTAGCTGTAGTAAAAGCTCTCCCTGTAGTATATTGGGGGTAGTAGTGGTGGGATCTGTCAGTGGTTATAGTCGGTAGATGTAGTAGCAGCTCTCCCTGTAGTATATTGGGGGTAGTAGTGGTGAGAGCTGTCAGTGGTTGTAGTCGGTAGATGTAGTAGCAGCTCTCCCTGTAGTATATATTGGGGGTAGTAGTAGTGGTGGGAGCTGTCAGTGGTTGTAGTCGGTAGATGTAGTAGCAGCTCTCCCTGTAGTATACTGTGGGTAGTAGTAGTGGTGGGAGCTGTCAGTGGTTGTAGTCGGTAGATGTAGTAGCAGCTCTCCCTGTAGTATATTGGGGGTAGTAGTAGTGGTGGTGGGAGCTGTCAGTGGTTATAGTCGGTAGATGTAGTAGCAGCTATCCCTGTAGTATATTGGGGGTAGTAGTGGTGGGAGCTGTCAGTGGTTGTAGTCGGTAGATGTAGTAGCAGCTATCCCTGTAGTATACTGGGGGTAGTAGTAGTGGTGGGAGCTGTCAGTGGTTGTAGTCGGTAGATGTAGTAGCAGCTCTCCAGAGTCTCTCCGCCTCCAGCAGTGTAGTAGGAGGGAGGGTGGGGGGAGTAGTGAGTATCCTCCCCTCCTCTATATATAGCAGAGTGTTGGTACCTGGAGCTCACACACTGCTGTACTGTACACAGGGATGACTGACGCTCCGCTCTGCCTCTCCTCCAGGTGCTGCTGAGCCCGGCTCCCTCCTCCTCCTCCTCCTCCTCCTCCTCCCGGCTCCGCTCCCCCGGCCGGCTCGCCATGCTGTTTGATAGCTTTGATCTGGTGTCGGTGCTGACCACCCTCGCCGCCTGCCTGGTCTCCGTGGCTCTTCTCCTCGCTGTGTCCCAGCAACTCTGGCAACTGCGCTGGGCGGCCACCCGGGACAAGAGCTGCAAGCTGCCCATTCCTAAAGGCTCTATGGGCTTCCCACTGGTGGGGGAGACTTTCCACTGGATACTGCAGGTAAGTCACCCTGCACCCCCTGTCCTGTCTGTCACCCCTGTCCCAACTCATGGAAACTTTCCCTGCACCCCCTGTCCTGTCTGTCACCCCTGTCCCCACTCATGGAAACTTTCCCTGCACTCCCTGTCCTGTCTGTCACCCCTGTCCCCACTCATGGAAACTTTCCCTGCACCCCCTGTCCTGTCTGTCACCCCTGTCCCCACTCATGGAAACTTTCCCTGCACCCCCTGTCCTGTCTCTCACCCCTGTCCTCACTCATGACAATGTCACAAACACCTTCCCTGCACTCAGGGTCCTGTCTATTACTTCTGTCCCCACTCATGGAAACTTTCCCTGCGCTCAGTGCCCTGTCTGCCACTTCTGTCCCCACTCATGACAATATCTCTGAAACTTTACCCTGCATTCAGTGCCCTGTTTATTACTTCTGTCCCCACTCATGACAATGCCACTCAAACTTTCCCATGCACTCAGTATCCTCTCTACTACCTCTGCCCCCACTCATGGGAACTTTTCCCTGCACTCATTGCCTGCCCCTCTGTCCCCACTCCTGAAAATATTGTTCCCCTGCACTCAGTGTGCCCTCTATTACCTCTGTCCCCACTCATTACAATATCACTGAAACGTTCCCTGTACTCAGTGTCCCGTCTAACACCTCTGTCCCCACTCATGACAATGTCACTCAAACTTTCCCTGCACTCGGTGTCCTGTCTGTCACCTCTGCCCCCACTCTTGACAATGTCGCTCAAACCTTCCCACTGAGTGTCCTGTCTGTCACCTCTGTCCTCACTCATGACAATGTCACTCAACGTTCCCTGCACTCAGTGTCCTGTCTGTCACCTCTGTCCCCACTCATGACAATGCCACTCAGTGTCCTGTGTGCCACCTCTGTCCTCACTCATGACGATGTCACTCAAACTTTCCATGTACTCAGTGTCCTGTCTATTACTTCTGTCCCCACTCATTACAACTTTCCCTGCACTCAGTGTCCTCTCTACTACTTCTGTCTCCACCCATGGAAACTTATCCCTGCACTTATTGCCTGTCACCTCTGTCCCCACTCCTGGAAATATTGTTCCCCAGCAGTGTCCTCTCTATCACCTCTGTCCCCACTCATGGCAAAATCACTAAAACTTTCCCTGCACTCAGTGTCCTCTCCATTACTTTCTTTCTTCACTGGTGACAATATCACTAACACTTTCCATGCACTCAGTGTCCTGTCTGTCACTTCTGTCCCCATGCATGACAATATCACTAAAACGTCCCCTGCCCTCAATGTCCTCCTGTCTATCACTTCTGTCCCCACTCATGAAAATATCACTGAATCCTTTAACTGTCTGCCACTTCTATCCCCATTCATAACAAAGTCTCTCAAACTTTCCCCTGCATTAAGTGTCCTGTCTGCCACTTCTGTCCCCACTCCTGACAGTCTCACTAAAACTTTCCCTGCTCTCAGTGTCCTGTCTGTCACATCTGCACCCACTGGTGACACTATCACTGAGACTTTCCCCTGTACTTAGTGTCCTGTATTTCAGTTCTGTCCCCACTCATGACAATGTCATTTCAGCTTTGTTCCTGCACTCGGTGTCCTGTCTGTTGTCCCCACTCATGACAAACGTTCCCTGCACTCAGTGTCCTGTCACCTTTCCTCACTCATGATATTATCACTGAAAATGTAGCTTGCACTCAAGCTGTCCTTTCTGTAACTTCTGCCCCCACTCATGACAATATCAGTGAAACTTTCCCTGCTTTCAGTGTCCTGTCTGTCACTCCTGTCCCATTCATAACAACGTATCTCCAACTTTCCTCTGCATTAATTGTACTGTCTGCTACTACTATCCCCACTCATGACAATATCAGTAAAACTTTACCTGTTCTCAGTGCCCTATCTGTCACTTCTGTCCCCACTCATGACAATGTCATTAAAACGTTTGCACATTGTGTGTGATCATGCCAATGCTTTTTGACCTGCCTCTGCTGTCTCTGCCTGCTCCCTCGGTGTTGTCACTCGTGATCGTTTCCACAAACTTTTGCTGACTTCTCCTTACGAGTGAAATTATTGCATTTGTACAGTCAGTTATTGGTCACAGTGTCAGTGTTTTAGCCCACTGGTGATATTATAACGATCCCTTACACGGGCCACCAGTAAGGTCCCTCTTGATGTTGTGCTGTCACCCGTGAAGTTGTCACGACAGTATTTGTGACTGCTTATGGAGTCTACTGCTAGTACTACTACTTTGTGCACTGAAATGCTTGAAATCACCACTGGTGACATTGTAACTAATTGTTTTTGGTGCCCCGTCTGTGCCTTCTGCATATTGTACCGGTAATTGAGAATTTTATTTGTACTGACACCCCAATCCCCCCCTAGTGCCCTCCCCCCTTTGCCCCCCACTCGTGTTGCTATCCTGTAGCTTTCCATTGCTCTATTACTTCTCAGACATCGTGAACTTTATGCCACTCCTGCTCATGTCACTGCTATCTGTCTTCTGTATTTGTATTTTGCTAACTTTTCTGTAACTTGTTTTTTATATTTTGTGATTAGTAATGTTTACTGTGTTTTTAACGCATGAATTGTCACTGGTGAAATAATAAGCTCTTACTATGAGTGCCACTGGTGATGTTGTCACTGTCCCCCGTGTAGTGTTTTACATGAATCCCCTCTATGTGACTCTCTGTTTTTAATTCCTTAGTAATGATCTGGTGCATTGTCTGTGTCAATGGTGTTTCTGTCACT